>NW_007256321.1:488426-521019 GCF_000164805.1 Carlito syrichta
CTCCTTCTCGTGCCGCCGCTGCAGCTTCGCGACGCCCTTCAGCTCCCGAAGCTCCTCCAGGCTGGCGGTCCGCGGCTCTGCGGAGGCCCGGGTGAGGCGGGCCACCCTGCCGGCCCTGCCCGCCTCCGGTGACCCCCTTCCGCCACCCTCGGACCCTCGCCAAGCTCAGATCACCCGGGCTCAGCAGGCCTTACCCGCGGCTTCTCTTATGGCCTCCTCTCTGGCCCTGGCCCCGGCTGCTGCAAGAGCCATAGGACGGGCTGGCAGGTGCCCTGGGGGCCTCTTGGCTCAGTTTGCCCCCTCCCCCACCCTGCCCCTTGGGAGTCGCAGCGTGAACCCCCTGCAGCGCGCTTTGCCAGCACTGTGGTTTCAGACACAGCTCCCTAGGTTTTAGTGTTTTGAAGAGCTGCCGCCAGGCTAGGATGCGCCTATGGATGCTGGCCCTTCCAGTAGGTAGTGGATCTCCAAGTGCATACCTGCCGATCCATTGCTCGTTGGAGCCGATGCCCCATTGACCTGGCTGGTGACTGGACTGCTGAGTGGGAAGGGCTTCTGTGTGGGGAGCGGAGGTTAGGGAAATGGCTCTAAGGAAACTGTCTCTCCCGGAGCCTGGGACGCTGCCCCCTCCCCATCCCCATCCTCATCTCCATCCTCCCACCAAGAGGGCAAAGATCCCTGAGGCCCCTGGCAGTGGTCCAGGCAGCACAAACCTCAGGGGGACCTCCCATGGCTTCCTTGAGCTTCACAGACTTCTTGTCGTGGGCATTGAAGAACTTGATGGGGTTGGCAAGAGCCACAGTGAGATCTAGGTGCACAAGGCATTACCCATTGGGTGTGTGTGGAGACATGCCCGGAAGCCTCCTTATCCTTGCCCACTCCAGGATGCTCTGTCCTGCCCCATCCCGGAGGCTGGCTTGATGAGGGAAAGGGGGAGTTGACAGCCTGAGGCTCCTGGCCTGCCAGGGGCTCCTACCTGCCCAGGTGTCGGGTACATAGTCCTTCATCTCCAGGAAGACGAAGAGCGCAGGCATCGTGAGGGGCATGTTGCTCTCGCTGTGCAGGCACAGATGATGGTACCCTGTCAGACATGATGGCATGGACAGTGAGCCAGAGCCCATTCCTGCCCAGCATGGTGCGCACACAGCCCTGGACTCCAGGGCTTTGCACCATCCCAGCTATGTGACTTTGAGTAGGTTACTTTAACTCTCTGAGACTTTCCTCATCTATGATGTGGGGATAAGAAGTCCACCTTGGGTGGTTATTGTGAGGATTAAGCGAGAATGTGTTATCAGCTCTTAAGCACATTTTAAGTGCCCATAAGGGTAAGCTACGTAGGAAACTGCCTCAGTTTCCTAATGTCAGAAAATTACATTCTGTCAGGTGGGCCAAGTTTCCACCTCTGTAAGGTTACTGGAGAAGCACTAATCCCTCCCCACTCCTTAGAACTCACAATAAGAGGGGGTTAGGGAAGGCCCCCCTCCCGGAAGCTGTCCCACCCCCTCGACAGGCTCCTGCCTTGATCTAAGCCCCCCTGGGAACCAATGAAGAAGAACCCTCTTCTTACCAGAATTCAGGGCATTAATGGGGATGATTCGGTGTCCAAGAAATTTGTTGCCTTCTTCCATCACAACCACCCTGAGGGAGGCCAGCTCAGGCATCAAGATCTGGGGAGAGTGTGACATGGGACAGGCCAGGGAGGGGACAGGGGAGCCGAGCTGTCCCCCTCCCTGGCTCCAGAAGTCTTAGCATCAGTGTGAGAACATGGTGGGTGTTACCAGATTGGTGAGGACAGACAGAGGGCACACTCTAGGCCACATACAGACATCTCACAGCTCATGCCATGGCTGGTCTCTCCCGAGGGAGCAGTGTTGGCTATGCAGCCCAGGGCTGTGGGGACCTGGTGCAGACAGCCCTTGGCAGCCTTACCAACAGGTATCCAATGGGGACAAAAGACCCCCATGATCCCATGGGACCCTCAATTCTGGGCTGGAAGTTCACATTTCTGCTTCTAACCCTAACACGGACATGCACTGGCATACCCATATGCACACACCCTGCCTACCAAGTACACTTCTGACAACTGGGGCTTTGAGCCCTTGAAACTTAAGTGGGCATAGGGCGAGGGGGTGGGGGAGGAGGAAGAAGATCAAGGAGTGTTTATTTCCTCTTATCTGTAAGCAGAGGTCAAGAACTAGGGACAGACCCCAGCCCCTGCTCTGCCCCCTACCTTCTCAAAGACAAAGGGCTCCTCCTTCCAGACAGGATTGATAGAGTTGGTGCTAGGTGACAGCTTGGTACGATAGCGCCTCTTGGGGTCCCCAGGAAGGCCAAACAACTCCACTTCCACACAGGTGCGCACACTGCGTTCTGATAGGAACTGCCCAGAGATCACCTGGGGGTGGGAGGCCAGCATCAGATCCCCCACCCAGGTTCTTCTCCAAGCACCTGAGGTCCCTGGCTCCCTGTAGCCAAAGCCTCTGTTTTGGATGTTGTGAAGATCCCCAATCAGCTCTGACCCCAAGTGGAGGCTGTGTGGCTCAAGGACCAAGGTGCTTCCAGAATGAAGAGAAGAGGTAGGCCTCCCACCTCCCTCCCCAGCCAAGGAGGGAACCACGCCCTCCCCCAGGCCTGGGGCTCCTGCTGGCCCACTCTGCCCACTCTTCTTCCCCTCCCCCACCCCAGCCTCAGCCCTTCCTGCTGGTTTCCATGGGGACCAAGTGGCAGCCTCCAGTGCTGAGGAGGAGGCAGTTTCCAAGGCAACTTGCTACTGCACGAACTGGCTAGGGCTGAAGTTTTCAGGATATCAGGGGAGGGGGTTGGGAGTGGAGTGGTGGGCTCCTGTGCCCTTCTCCTTAAGACCCCAGCCCTCCCAGCCACTTGTCTGCCCCCGGGCCTTGCCGTAATGGAAAGGGTGGTGGCTACCACCACGTCGATGCGGTCCACTGAGAAAGGGTTGAACTGCTTGTCCGGCCGGCGCATGAACTCGTGTTTCAGGAGGTAGCCCGTCTGCCCATTGAACTCAAACAGCGCCATGTTCTGCTGCATGGGCAGGTCTGGAGGCACAAGGAGGGTGCTCAGTGAGGAAGGCCTGGCCTTGAGTCTGTGCCCGGCCTCTATTTCCTACATTTCCCAGCCTTTCTTTTCTGGCAAATGAGGAGGTTGGATGAGCTGTGAGGGTGAGGGTTTCTCAGGTGCCAGCCTGGTTCCTTGGGGTGCCTCATCTCTCGGGAAGGGTCCACAACCTAGAGTCGGCTAGGAGCAAAGCCAAGACGGGGCCAAAAGCTCACAGTGGGAGTGGGGGCAGTGGAGCAGGTGTTCCCACAGACACACTCAGGCAGGTGGCCAGCACTCATGCCTGCACCTTGGCATCGTCACATACATATTCATATATGCACAGTCACATAGGCAGGAGCTCATGCATTTATACCCCTAAATGCTCACACGCCTGGGCATGCTCCAGAGCCTAAACAAACAATGGGACACCCCAGTCTGTTCTAAAGGCCCTCCCCCCAAAGATGGGGTGAAGGTGGGAGGGGCAGGGACCAGGGGAGGATTTTTAGAGGCCCTGAAGTGCCCTCACCCATTGTCTGGAAATTGAGGGCAACCATCTGGCATCCAGCATTCCAGAACATCTGGGGCATGTAGTTGGAGGAGTCCATGCGGGTTCCCTTGGGGTAAATGCGGCTCATCTGGCGCTTGTTGTAGCTGCGCCTGAGTATAGGAGCCCAGTCCGAGGCTGCGTGTACCAGAAGGACCCGACAGGCCTGGGAGCCCTGCCCCCAGACCTTCCCCTAGCCTCCCACCCCAGCGGGAGACTGTGGCCACTGAAGCCTCAAGGATACTCCACAAACTGCACTGAGGCCTTGGAGAGCAGGTCATAAGCCTTGAGCTCCGTGAAGGAGGAGATGACATAACTTCGGTTCTTCTCTGTATCGGGGAGAAAGAGGAGATCTCCATCAGGCTGCCCTCTCCCTCAGCCCTGACCTCCTCTTTGGGGCAGCTCTGTCCAGCATGGAGGTGCCTCCAACCCCACATTTCCACTGAGAACTGAGGGTTTAGAGGCCAACTTCTGAGGAAATTTGTGGATAACAGTGCCTGTGGGGAGTAAAGGGTAGTTACAGTGGATACACATAAGGTCGAGTGTGTCCCATGGTTCTGGAGAGTGAGAGCCATATGCCATATGCCAAAGAATGTGGTAAATGTGCTAGGCCGAGTCCAGGGGGTGAGTAACATGCAGTGCACATGCAGAGTGTGAGCATGTGCTGTGATGTGCACAGGAAATGAAGTGTGCAAGCTGAGGCTGAGTGCATGAGGGGACCGGGTACACTAAGGGTAGTACATGCCAAGGGAGTGCCTGGTAGGGATGCAGGCTGTGGGTTCAGGGATGAACCCACAGGGATGCTGCAGAAGTCCAGCTGTGCACAGGAGTCGACAGAGAGTGAGGGAAACATACAATGTGGTGTCCACAGAAGATGAATAGCGGGGGTGTGCACAAAAGGGGAAGCCTTCAAGCAGGCAGTGTACACTGGCAGCCTTCTCTGCCTTCCTCCCAGAAAGTCTCATCTCCTAGAGCCAGGGCTTCTGGGCTTGGGCCAGCCCAAGGCACAGGTCAGCCCTGGGAGCCATGAAACCTGCAGGAGCCCCAGGCCATCCTGTCATGGACATTCTCCAGAGCATCCTGTTTGGTGCCAAGTTCCTCAGTACAGAAACTGGGAGCCACTGCCACTTAAGCAAGTCTCCTCGGCTGGGTATTTATAGACAGGGCCCTAAGTCCAAGGAAGGGGGAGATCCCTCCTCCCTCTTGGTCACCCACCAAGCCGCTCCTGTCTCAGGACAACCTGTCCCTGAATCTTACCTAACTCACCACCACCACCACTCATGCTAACTTACGGGCAGAGAACTCAAAGGAGATGAACTTGGTGGGCTGGATGTAATTGACTAGGCTGGACATCTCCTCGTAAGCCGTCACCTCCAGGCCCGCTGTGCCCTAGGAAGGAAAGAGGAGGGTGGAGGAAGACAGCACAGAGCCCATGAACATGGCTCCCCACCCCCACCTGAGGGATGGCAGAAGGGCCTCGCGACTCCCCCACACACCTCATCTGACTGCATCTTCTTAATCTCTTCTTCATCCAGGCTTCCCGACTCCTCCTCCTCTTCCTCTTCCACCTCCTCCTCCTCCAGCTCAGTCCCTTCCTCGCCAGCCCACACTGACACACACAGCTCTGTTGGCACTGACTCCTTGAGGCCCAGCCCTGTCTTTTCCAGGTGCTCCCACCACCCCTACCTCAGTCCTCCCGATTCACCTGTGTCCTCGCCTGCAGGGGCACTGAGGGTGCAGCTGCCCTCAGCCTCCCCGACAGCTTCCTTACTGGTGGCTGCCGGGCCAGAAAACTGATTCTTCTTGTTCTTGATGAGGATTTTGCCCTTGAGATCCTCAGGGCTGGGTAGGGGGACTCCTGGATTCAGCTGTGGAGAGGGAAGAGGGTCGGCATCCTCTCCTCACCTTCAGAGCCTAGGTTCCTTAATACCAGTGTGCTCCCTCTGCCTCCACCTACACCTCTCATGACTCCCCCCATTCCCATTCTCACTAAGAAATGCAACATATCCCTCAGGTTTCAGCTTAGCCATCACTTCCTCCAGGAAGCCTTCCCTGATCCCCCAAGACCAGATCAGAACTCCCCAGGTACTTCCATAACAACCAGTGGGTTGTAAAGGCCTGGTTACTTGTCTATCTCCTCAGTAGAGCATAACAAACCTGAGGACAGAGATTGTATCTTTGTCTCTAACAAACCCCAAAGCCCAGCACAGTGCCTGACACATGGTAGGTGACGGGATCCCAGTCCCACAACCCAACAAAGTGAGCCTCGGCAGCGCCCCCCATCCCTAACCTTATCCCCACCCTGCCCCAGGTCCCCAAGTCCCAGGCCCAAATGTCCCACAGAAATGGGATAAAATATTTGCAAATCAGCTATCTGATAAGAGATAACAATAAAAAGACACCCATTGTCATCCCAGCACTTTGGGCAACAGAGGTTGAAGGATCCCTTAAGGCCAGGAGTTCATGGTCAGCCTGGGAAACATAGCAAGACCCCATCTTTACAAAAAATAAAAAAAATTACTCACTGGGAACTTTTCCAGGGGCTCTGTGAGCAGCATATCCCCAAAGATCGTCCGGCAATACTCAGCCATCTTAGCCTGTTGGCGGGGTCTGCAGGGAGCAGAAATGGGGTTCAGCAGCTCAGCCCCACCCCTCTGGTTCATCTTTTTGTACACTTGATGACCCAGATCAGGGGTCCAGGAGGCCAGGGAAGCAGGGACACAGGCAGGAAAATATGGGGTCCCAGGGAGATTGTGTTGAGACCTGGGAGAGAGCCGGAGGGGACGGCTAGAGGCTGGGGCAGTTGTGGTGAGGGCAGTTGCAGGCTGGGGACTAGGGAATGGGTGAGAATGGAGAATGCGGCTGAATGGCCCTGGATACACACGAGTCCACGTGATTCTCAAACGACAGGATGACGGGATAGGGGGAGGTCTTAAAAGCACTTTCTGCAATAGCCTCGATTGCTTCCTGGAAGAGAAGGGGACTCCATGGACAGAAGGTCAATGCTCTGACTGCCCCTCCCCTGATGGTGCCTTTCTCACCTCCCAGTTTCAATACACACATAGAACGGGGTGGCCACTGTTTGACCCCTGTCCCCTCTAGTCCCCACATCAGGTCCTCCAACCCCAAAAAGCTTCTGGCCCAGGGCTCTAGCCTACGACCACTGCTGCCAGCCTCCATGCCCCGAGTCTCACCTTGAAAAAGATGTCTGTGGTCATGGTGAAGCCGTGGGTGATAATGGGCTCCTCATCAGGGGGCTTCCCTTTCCAGCAGTCTAGCTCCACACAACGGCAGCCAGACAGCAGCACCTGGCGGTACATCTCAGCCGAGGAAAGGCCTGAGAACTGGCCAGCTGGACCGGAGGAGGAGGAAGGAGTGGGGGCATCACCCAAGGGCAGTACAGCTCTCCCCTACCCCACTCCAGCATGGTCTGTGCTATTGGCAGAGCCATTAGCTTGTGCACAACCCCTGCAAAGGACTCAGGGAACAGGCGCAGCCTCTGTGACAGCAGAGGTCAGCAATGAGGTTGCCAGGGCCCACCTGTCAGGTAAGTATTGTGAGAGGAATTGATGAAATAATGATTGAGTGGCTGTGTCATGTCGTGGTGGAGCAGCAGCTTGTCCTGGGCCAGCACGCTGTTCTCTGGCCCACAGAGAAACCAAACCATGCCCTCGGGTGACAGCTGGCCTGGGGAACAGAGGGTAGCTGTCAGGGCTGCAGCCCAGCTGCCAGGGTACAGCAGGACCATGGGGGGTAGAATGAGGGTTTCCCTTAATCCTCACCCCTCTGCACGTTGATGCCACTGGGCTCATACTTGTCAATGAGGCCCTGCACCTGGTCAGGCCGGGCTGGCGGGAACAACAGGGAGTTCAGTCGGGAGTCCCGCTGTTTCTGGTTGATGAATTTGGTCAGGTGCTCCTTAGTCATGTAGGGTTTGGCCTTAGAATGACTGCAGACCAGAGAGAGGAGCCCAGGTCCATGTCCCTTGGAGGCTTGAACAACCCCCTTCTCCAGTGAAGCCTCCTGACTCCCACATAGTAGGTGGGAGAAGATTGCTAGCCACCATCCTTTCCCCATGCCCAGCCCAACCCAAGAAGCTCACTAGGAAGTGAAGATCTCATCTATTTCTGGCCGGGCACAGAGGTTCATGAGGAAACTCTTGTAGACGGTTTCTGGGAAGTCTTCAGGATTGATGGCATCATTCTGGGGGAATAGTCACCTTATCACCTCTGCTCTCACTTTCTCAGAACTAAGAACCTCAAATTAAGACCAGCCCTGGGCAATGGGATTTGGTCAGAAGGAATGTTCAAGAAAGATAGAGAAGCATCAAGGACACTCTGGGCACCCACTTCTCAAGACCCTGTTTGCTGAGCAGAGAACATGCTTAGCTGGCTTACTTTCACTCTGATTTTGGACAGTGATTAGTTCATTGGCTGAGGCAGGATTGGAACTCAGAATAACCAGAATGAGGCAAAAAGAGGTCAGAAGTAAGTGATGTTTCTTACCAGGGCATTAAACTGTCTTTTTTTTTTTTTCCCAAAGTGGAGGACAAATTTTCAAAAAGAAGCATTTGAATATAAACACATATGCACCTAACAACAGAATTCCAAAATACAAGAAGCAAAAACTGACAGAACTGAAGGGATGAATAGACAATTAAACAATAACAATTGGAGATACCAAAAGCACAATGAGCAAAATAAGATAAATTAAACTTTATCAAAATTAAAAACTTTTGTGCTTCAAAGGACACCTTAAAAAAAGTGAGAAGACAACTCACAGGGTGGAATAAAATATCTGCAAATCAGATATCTGATAAACTATAACAATAAAAAGACACTCATCGTAGTAATCCCAGCACTTTGGGAGGGTGAAATTGGAGTTCAAGATCAGCCTGGGCAATATAATGAGACCCCATCTTTACAAAAAAAAAAATTAGCCAGGTGTTGTGGTGTGTGCCTACATGGTATGAGACTGAGATGGGAGGATCACTTGAGCCCAGAAGTTCAAGGCTGCAATGAGCTATGATTATGCCACTGCATTCCAGCCTAGAGGACAGAGCAAGAGCCTGTCTCAAAAAGAAAAAAAAAAAAAAAGTGCCCAGTATCCTTAGTGATTAGGGAAATGTAAATCAAAGCCACAATGAGATACCACTTCACTCCCACTAGGATGGCTAAAAAAAAAAAAAGACAATCAGACAATAACAAATGCTGGTGGGATGTGAAGAAATTGGAACCCCATACAATGCTAGTGGGGTTTTAAAATGGTGCAGTCACTTTGGAAAACAGTTTAGCAATTTCCCAAAATGTTAAATATAGAGTGACCATATGACCCAACAATTCCACACCTACGTATATACCCAAGAGAATTAAAAGCATGTCCATACAGAATCATGTACATAGATGTTCATAGCCAAAAAGTGGGAAAAACCCAAATGTCCATTAACTGTTGTATATTCATACAATGGAAACTTATTTGACAATAAAAATAAAGTATTAATACATGCTACATGTAATCCCAGCACTTTGGGAGGCTGAGGGGAGTGGATTGCCCGAGCCCACAGGTTTGACCCACCCAGGCAACTTAGTGAGACCTCGTCTCTACAATAAATCAAAAATTAGCTGGGCGTGGTAGTGCGCCTATAGTTCCGGCTACTTGGAAGGCCGAGGTGGAAGGCTCACCAGAGCCCAGCAGGTTGAGGCTACAGTGGTCGGGAACGTGCCACTGCACTCCAGCCTGGGTGACAGAGTGAGACTCCAACTCAAAAAAAGCTTGACATCAAGACCACATGTTATATCATTCTATTGACTTTAAATGACCAGAATAGGCAAATCCATAAAATTAGAAGCAGAAAATAGATTAGTAGTATTCATGGATTCTGTCCCTTTATGTTTCTTATTCCCCCCACTCCAAAACCTGCTAAATGTCTTTCAGGATCATGCTGGAAGGCTAATGTCAGTCTTAACAGGAGAGCAGAGGGCCTGAGCAGGGGAGTCTGACTGGATAGCCCAAACACATCCCTGCCCTGGAGCTGCAGCTCCCAAGCAAAGCTGGATCAGTAGCTTCTATGGGACACAAGGAAAGAACATAAATAAGGAAGACTTAGTCAAGGTGGGAGCTGCAGGGGGTCGGGGGTGGGAGAACAGGAGAAAAAGAGGGTGGATTTGTATTGACATCAGCAAGCAGCCTGGCTGTAAGGTTCGAAACAGGAACCCATTCTTCCCCATCCTCCACCCCACACTTGGATCCCCTGTGACTGACTTTGCATCAGGCACTTGCCAACTCCCCAGAGCTGTAACTAAGGGGCAAATGTTCCTCCTGGGATCCATGTGGACAGGTGATCGGTGCGAGTCTATGTTTTATTTATTAATAATGTCCCAGCCAGGCTCGGTGGCTCAGCCTGTAATCCCGCGCCTTTGGGAGGCTGAGGTGAGTGGATTGCCTGAGCCCACGGGTTCAAGACCCACCTGGGCAGCGAGACCTCATCTCTACAATAAATCAAAAAAAAAAAAAATCAGCTGGGCGTGGTAGCGCACACCTGTAATTCCAGCTACTCGGAAGGCTGAGGTGGAAGGATTGCCGGAGCCCAGCAGGTGAGGCTGCGGTGGCCGGGAGCGGCCACTGCACTCCAGTCTGGGTGACCGAGTGAGACTCCAACTCAAATAATAATAATAATAATAATGTCCCAAATTCTTACTAGAAGAAAATACTCTGTGGGGTACATGTCGGGACCTATACATGGATACTGGCCAAGTGGGTACAGGGGACCTGAGTGACATCCACTCCCTTGGCCAGGCTGTAACTTTGGTTCATGGCCATATCTGCCCAGAGGGCTCCTTTTTGTAATTCACATAAGGCATCTCATGGGATGACCCTGCTTACAACTTGTAATTAAAAATAAATTACTTAACTAAAAAGAGAGGAAAAAATGCTTTCTGCACTAATCTGAAGTCTGCATCCTGGCAGCTTCCACCCTTGGTTCCCTCCCTCTCCCCTGACACCCCACAGACTTCCAGATCCCTGCAGACTGCCTCCTGCCACTGCCAACCTTATCTCGTTCCTCCAGCCTGAAAACATTCACACTCGGCTTCCATTCCCAAGGCTAGAGGGGAATGCATACCATTTCTGCAGCTTGCCCAGAACACAGTCCACCAACCACAACCCTGACCCCCCCACCACCCAGGGCAGGGGGTGCAGACCGACCTGCTCTGAGCCCAGCATCTCACTCCTTTGCCCTGACCTAGTGTCAGTAACCAGCAGCTCCAGGGTGGGTTGATTCTCTGGGCTCTTGATGGGACTGTGATATCATCTCTGCTCCCCAGCCACATTCCTGGCCAAGTTGTTTTCTCCTGGGAGCAAGAGTACTGGGGGTGGACTGGGGGGTGGGGCTCCACTCACCTTGCCTTTTGGAAGATGGCAGGCACTGAGAGCAGCTTCCACCCGCTTACGATCAGCAGGAAACATCTGGAAAAAACTGAAAGAGCAGAGAAAGGTGCCAGGAGAAGTCAGGTCTGGAGAAGGAAGGCTTTGGGGAGCTGGGTGGAAGTGTGGGGGCAGTTGGGGAGACTCACTTCTTCACCGGAATCTTCCCTTCAGGGTTGAGTTGCATCTTGAGCTTCACTAAGCTGGGGGGGTGGGTACAAAAAACAGCCTGTCAAGGCACTAGGACTGGCACGCTTTGCCCCCAGAGTTAAGGGTAGGCAGGCAGGCAGGCACTTACATCTTGTCCAGGAAGGTGCTGCGGGGGGCATTGGTGGCCAGCGGGTGCTTGGCCAGGGCCAGTACATCCTCAGCCCAGACCTGCAGGACCACAGAGCACAGCGGTCAAGCCCCTGACAGCCCCACAGCCCAGGCCTATGTCTCTCAGGAAGTTCACGCTATCCCAGGTGTCAAGACCCAGGCCAGGTGTTCCCTGGTGCACCTTGCCCACGTTCTCTTTGTAGGAGACAAAGTTGTGGAAGGTGAGGTCCACCATGTCGGGGCCAGACACCACCGTGAGTGTCTTCAGCAGGAAGTTGTTGTCAGGAAAGTCCATGTTGAAAACATCCCGGAGCTTCTGGCTCTGCAGCAGGTGATGACATGGTTAGGATCGTGGTGTGCTCTCCTGCCTGCCCAACATGGCTCTCCCTGTTCCTCCCCCTTGGTCACTTCGACTATGGCCCACAGGGGCAGAAGCCCTTCTCCATCCTAGGAACTACAGGCCCTAGAATCTTCCTATTCCTGACTCCAGTGGCTAGGGTGGAAAGAGAGACCTGCAGGAAGAGATTGACCAAGATGGTGGGGCCTGGGGAGCCTGTATGTTTTGTTTGCCACTTTTCTTTGAAGATGGAGTCTTAGCTCCCAGTCTCAGGGAATGCTGCTTCCCTATAATCCCTTCCTCCAATCCTCATACCAGCATTAGACAAATATAGGCAAATCAGTCAGGGGGTGGGAGTGTAAGCCACACCTCCCAGACAGTCTGGGTGCTCTAGGGGCAGGAGCCAGATCCTTGCTATCTCAGCTCACTGTGCCCAGTTCTGAAGCCCAGAAGCAGCCAAACCTCTTCCTTGGGGCCAGGGTCCTCTTTCTCAGCCCATTTCCCTCACTCCAGAGGTCAGGCTTCCCACCACTGTAGGAACTCCTGCCCCTGCCTCCATGAAACTAGTTCCTAAGCATGGGTTCTAATGGGCATGAGTTCCTAATGGGATCACCTACCTTGGGCATCTTGGCAAACTTCCCAAAGCGAGTGTCTCGGATGTTGGTGATATCCAGAAACTCCATCTCCTGGAGAAGGGTTCCCAGTGGGAGCAAAGGGGGGAGGTAGGAAAAAAGGGCCAGGTCAAGAATTAGGAACAGGGAGAAGGGAGCTTCCATACCCCTTCAAATCTTCACCAACTGCCTCTCTAGATGCCAAGACCGCCTGGGGCCACCTAGACCCCAACCTTCCCTTCCCACAAGCCAGGTTCTCCCTACTCATGGGGACCTCCTCCCTTTCCCTCTGCCTATTCCTGTCTGGCACAGGAGCTGTGGCCTGCAGTGTCTCCGCCATCTAGATCCTCCCCAGATTCCCCTTCCCTGTCTTCTGCCCAACTGCTGAGGGCTTTCTCCAATCTCTCTGAGCACTAGCCATCATCAGCAGCTCTTTTTCTTTTCTCTCTCTCCCAAAGGGATGGTAAGGCTGGAACATTTGGGCAGCCATGGGTTGGAGTGGCCACATCCTGCCTTCCAGAACAAACAGCCCTTACAGACAGGAGAGCTCCCAGAGTCACCATCCCAGGGCATTCTCTACTTCCCAGCATCCATGCCTCCATGCTGGCACTTTCAGGAGGCTGCTTGACCTCAGTGGATAAGCAGGAGGCCAGGGCCATGGGAGGTAGGGGCTTTCTCACCTTACTCTGGTATGTCCAGTATAAATAATAGCCCTTGGAATCCACACGAAGAATAACAGGGGAGGCCATTGTAGTTTCCTGCAGAGAGAAGGGGCCAGCTCTCTGTTCTGAGATCTCAGGCCAAGCTTCCCCGGCACAGGCCAGGGGTTTTGGAACTCAACATCTTCCTAGGAGGTGCCCATCCCAGGAATCTGAAGGCATTTCCCTTTGTTCTCTAGAGCTAAGGGATGGATAGAGAATAAAGGATACCATTTCTGGAAGAGAAGAGGTCTCCCCACCAAAGCCCAAACAGAAGTTCTTCCTCTAGACTCCAAACATGGTCACAGCTCCCACCTCACCCTGTTCTCAAGGTTCGTGACTAGGCCAAAGAGATAGAAGACTATCCCCAAGACTCCCTGCTGCCACCCAGGAGAGACTGACACTGTAAAAGCTGAGAGCCCCAGCCGGGCTCGGTGGCTCAGCCTGTAATCCCGCGCCTTTGGGAGGCTGAGGTGAGTGAATTGCCTGAGCCTAGGGGTTTGAGACCCTCCTGGGCAGGCGAGACCTCATCTCTACAATAAATCAAAAGATTAGCTGGGCGTGGTAGCGCACACCTGTAATTCCGGCTACTCGGAAGGCTGAGGCGGAAGGATCGCCGGAGCCCAGCAGGTCAAGGCTGTGGTGGCCGGGAGTGGCCACTGCACTCCAGTCTGGGCGACAGAGTGAGACTCCAACTCAAAAAAAAAAAAAAAAAAAAAGCTGAGAGCCCAAAGTCTGGTACCCACATCCAAGGCCCCGTACAACCCACCTGTAGCTGAACTTCCTGCGCTCCCTCCTCCCCTCTGGATATGCCCCCACCCCATCCATCTGAGTGTCCCATAAAAGATACCACATGCCTTCCTTCCCACCTCCAAACCTAAGCACCTAAACCTCCTCTGCCTAAGAGAAACCAGCCCAAGACTCGCCCCTTCTGAAAAAGCCTTCCTGAAATGCTATAACAATAGGAGGGGAGGTTGTTTCACAGACTTAGAAGCTCATCTGGGAAATCTCCAGAGACTCATGGACTCCAGGGCAAGAGGCCTATGCTAGACCACAAGCTTGGTGCTTAGTGCTTGAGTTTCTTTGCTAAATGAGGGAACAAGCGAATGAATACACTCACCCTCTCAGTTCCTGTTCCACTCACTCACAGAGCACATAGGCTACCTTTTATTGTTATTTTTATTTTTGAGTTGGAGTCTGATCCTGTTGCCCAGGCTGGAGGGCAGTGGCATGCTCACGGCCACCGCAGCCTCAACCTGCTGGGCTCAGGTGATCCTCCCACCTCAGCCTTCCAAGTAGCTGGAACTACAGGCATGCGCCACCACACTCAGCTAATTTTTGATTTATTGTAGAGATGAAGTCTTGCCAAGTTGCTCAGGCTGTTCTCAAACCCATAGGTT
Organism: Carlito syrichta; assembly: GCF_000164805.1. Classification (NCBI taxonomy): domain Eukaryota; kingdom Metazoa; phylum Chordata; class Mammalia; order Primates; family Tarsiidae; genus Carlito; species Carlito syrichta. The sequence continues at coordinate 502,811 of NW_007256321.1, forward strand.
CAGGCAATCCTTTCATCTTGGCCTCCAAAAGTGCTGGGATTATAGGCATGAGCCACCGCGCCTAGCCTCTGCCTTTTATTTTACTGATCTTTGTAGGTATACATAACAAGACAATAAAATTAAAGTTTTCAATAAGGCATGATTGTTACTGCGTGCTAAAATGAACCAAATGCAGCATTTACAAAGGAAGTGATTGAAAAAAAGGCTTCCAGATCAGGGGTGGTTAGAGTGTGGGAAAAGAGGTTTTGTGAGGAAGCCAATTTTAGAGAAAGTTGTGTTGTGAGCTCCATTCCCTTCCTTCCCCGAGGGAGGGTTGGGCTGCCTGATCCCCCAACTCAGGCCTAATCAGGGTTTCAAATCTACTGGGAGAGATTTTGTGATCTGTGTAATTGTGGCCATAACAGATTTAGGTCAAATTCCTGCCCAGGGCAGCAAGGGGGCCACCACAGGCTGACTCTATGCAAGGCACATGCATGGGAGATGCTGGCATGTAGGTGAGCCTGCACCCCAGGGATGTCTTGGGACAGTGAATTTGTATTTGCTGGGGTCCAGAGTGGGCCCATGGGAGAGAGTGGGGCAAAGTATTCAAAGCCACAGGAAGCAGAAGGTGGTACCAAGGGACTGAAGCAGTAATTGCGAGTGATCACCTAAAATAGAGACATCAGGGGGGCCCAAGCAAGAAATGCCCAGTTCAGAGGGAGGGTCTCCTAAGAACACTAAAAAATGTCCTCCAGAGAATGAATCCGCTTTCAGCCTCTGCCAGGCTCAGAAAGGACAAACCAGTTTATGAGCTATCTATTCAAGAAAGCATCTCTTCAAGAAGGATCTTTGTCTTCCTTTCCCACCTCCCTCCCTGCACCCCATCTCTACAGGGGCCTGGAGCTGGAGAAGCAGGAAATCTCACCAAAGCCCTTTCTAGGGCGCCTGTAGCCCACCTGAAACCACTCCTAGAGGGAGAAGAGCAGAAAACGTCAATCTAAATCAAGGGTGAAGTTTTTATTATAACTAATTTCTGAAATAGGACTGGGTTTTGTGATGGAAAGTGACCATTGAACTGTCTGTTACCCAAGAGTGAATGGAATGTCCTATGGCTTGCCATGGCCAGGAGAGCTTCTCCCACCAAATATATTGGGAAAGGGTCATGGGAGACTAAATAAAGCTGGGATTTGATTACATCCTATTCACTGTGCTTTTTTGACATGGTAGAAGGTACCCATGCCATCTGCTAATTGGACCAAAAGCAGTCTGAAAGCAGAGCCTTATGTCACAGGTGCATGTACCCTGTGTCTAGGCTGGGACATTCTTGCTTGTATAAGTCAGGATCTAGGGAACAGGCAATGCCCTATCTTGGGGAGGGGAAGGAAGCAGCCAGGTACACAGGTGCTGGCTTGGGGGGAAGGCTACATAGCATGACCCACCCCTGGTGACCCTCTGACCAGTCTGGTTACACACACTATCCAGAGGAACTGAGAAAGGCCACTTCACTTTTCATTCTGAGCCACTTCCCTCATTCCCCAGGCTCCTGGGGCATGCCACCTCCATGCTTCCACCATGCTACACCAACCACATCACTCCTTAGGGAAGCAGGAAGCAGCTCACCACAGGACCCCTCCCATAGTTGTGGCAACCAGATTCCCCAGCACAGCCCAGCCCTGAAGGGCCTAGATCCCAACTCCCTTTATCCCACCCATAAGATAAACAAGTCGGCCCTGTGGGCCCTCTCTCCTCCCCTACCAGGCCTTCATTTCTCTTTGTGGGACTAGCCCAGCACTGTTCCTCATGCTAGGCCAGCCCGACACCCTCCCTTCCCTGAAGGAAGGTCCCCATATTGTTTTCCTCCCCAGCCCAAGAGGATCCCTGACCTATGGCAACATTTTCAGGGTCCAGGAGAACCAGAAGCTGGGGAGCAGTCCCAGTTTAGGAAGGAGCAGACACATCAGAGACAGGGATGCAGGGTGAAACAGTGCCTTCCCCTCCCCCTACAGACAGGCAGGCATCAGGGAGCAAGGCTAACCCAGCAAAGGGAAGCAGAAGTCAATCAGTTCCTTCCCAGGTCCCCAGGAGCTGAAGCCTCCTATTCTCACTTGAGTCCAGGGGATGTTTTTGGCTGCCCCCACAGCAGCTCAGGGGAGAGCAGAGTTTCCCTGGGACAGGGACATCCCCTGTGGAGAGGGGTAAAGGAATTGGGTTTGAGCACCCTGAGGGGGCAAAACAATATCTGTGCTGCAGAAGAATTCAGCCCACCTCTACTTCTGACTCTGCCCCAGCTCTGGGGTGCTTTCCTTCCACCAAGCTGAAGCCAGGATTAACAACCCTTGCTCTTCTTGGATGCTTTGAGGGAGGACAGAACCAGACCCAAAGAAACTACTCCCGGCAAGCAACCAGGCAGTCCGCCCGCTTCTCACACCTAGACTCAGAGACTTAGCCCAGCAGCTCAGAGACACGCACCCTCACCCTTGGGTTTGTTTATCCGGACAGTTGTGTCAGCTGCCTGGCCACACCATACAGCGCCTGAGTCCTAGGAGACATAAACCAACCCTCCCACCCTAGCAAAGCCCCCAGCTGCCTGGCCCCCACCACCCTATGCCCCAGCAGCTGAGGCCCCTGCCCCACTTACATCGTCCCATTTGATGAAGCGTTCCCCTTGGCTCAAATAGGCCTTCACCTTGAGGGGCTGCAGGACAGGGTTGAGCAGAGACATGGTGCCAAGCGTCCCTCTTTGGAGGGCTGGGCAGACACAGGCGGGCAGGAGGAGGGAAGGAAAGAGGCCAGGCAGGAGGGGGAGCCAAGCGGGGCTCACATGGCACCCGCCCTGAGCCTTCCGGAAGTCTATGTGCTCTTATAGCCCCCTGGGTGGCTCCAGCCAGAGGCCATCTGCCTTGTAAATCAGCCTCCTCCCGCCCTGCCTGCGGTGGGGGGCTGTGGACACTGATCCTGCCCAAGGAGGTTGGGCTCGCCTCCTGGAAACCCCCTCCCCCACCCCCACCCTGTGTCTCAGCACTTCCTGCTCAGGGCTTCCTTCTCTGTGCTGCTCAGAACCCAGAGGCAGTCATGAGGCCTGGGGGCCTTGGAGCCAGGGCTTCTCAGTCCCAGGGATAGTCCCTGGTCAGATTTGACCCCAGGAGGCGAGGGGGAGCTGGAGAAGAACCAACTAGGGGTATTGGTTGCCCAGGCCTGGACTGAGGGGGTGCACTAGGGGAATGACCTCCACAGAGGTAGGGTCCAGGGCAGGGAGCACTGACCCAGAGGCTGGGACCACCATAGAGGTGGGGGGGGGGGGGGGGGGGAATGAGGGGGACAGGGCCCAGCTGGGATTGAGTGTTTTGAATAAGCAAAGTTTGCCAAACACCCAGCTCCTCTTTCTCAATGTTTCCTCCCCATGAAAATGAGGTGTAAGTGAGGCAATCACACTCCTCACCTGCCCCACCTGACTCGCCCCCCTCTTGGCCTGAGGGCCTGGCTGAGGCCTGGGCTCCCACTGACCAGTCACAGTATATAGCTCTGAGCAGCCTTTGCTCCTGGCCTCCACTAAGCTCTCCTCCAAGGCGCCAAGCCTCTTCACAGCACCAGGGGCCTACTGTGAGAGCACTTGGATGATAGCAGTTCAGGAGATGCTCAGCCCCGGCCTGCTAAGGTGCATGATGACCCTCTCACTGCTCTTGTCTCAGGGAGCTCAGTTCCAGCCCAGCTCAGCCTCAGCCCACTTCCTCTTGCCTAATCTGCTCTTCTTATCGTCCTCTTAACCTAGCTGGGGAGGCAAGGAGCTCTACGCATGACTTCCTTCCCCTCTCGGGCCTGACTTTCTGCCCTGGATACCTCCACCAGTTTCTGTATCACCGCCTGACAACCGTGAAACCCTCACCCAGGTCCTAGAACTGCCTCTGCTGAATGTCTAGGCCAGGGCAGGAGGGAGGAAGGGAGAAGGAGGATGCTCTTCAGAGGAATTAAGACTGAATAAACTGCCCAGAGGGGGACTGGAGCTAAGAGATTCCTAGCATAAAAATAATCTCCAGGCTGGGCATGGTGGCTTATGCCCGTAATCGAGCATTTCAGGAGGCAGAGGCCGGAGGATTGCCTGAGCCCAGGGGTTGGAGACCAGCCTGGGCAACTTGGTAAGACCTCATCCCTACAATAAATAAAAAAATTAGCCGGGTGTGGTGGTACGTGCCTATGTTTCAACTACTTGGAAGGCTGAGGCAGAAGGACCACCTGAGCCCAGCAGGTTAAGACTGCAGTAGCTGTGAGCATGCCACTGTACTCCAGCCTGGGCAACAGGGTGAGACTTAAAACAAAGCAAACAAACAAACACAATTCCCAGAAGGGCAATTCTAAGGCCAGTGGGATGGAGCCTAGAGCAAGGCCTGACTGAGTCTCCTGGAAACAGCTCAGGAGACTCCTCTTCCTCCTCTCCCCCAATGCTTCAATGTCTCCCACTTCTGCTCTCTCCCTCCCTCCAGACTTGAGCCTCTCTGGGGGCCCTCTGGTAGCCCCTTCTGGCTCCCTCCCTGGGATCAGGTTCCCTCGATGTCTGTTTGAATGGGTTTTGCAAGGGAAATTCCTATTCCTTCCCAAAGCCCCTGCACCTGTCACCTGCAGCTGCCCTGGTCCGAGCACCCAAGTCCCTCCCTCTTGTCTGCCCTGTAGCCATCCGTCCTCTCTCCACTTTGGGCCTGGAAAGACAAGCCCCTTTCCCTCAGCCTGAGGGAGAGGGACGAGCTTCTCTCTTCGATTTAAGGATTTCAGGACTCTTCACTCTGGGTCTTTCGTGCTCATACTCTGAATCCACAGAACAAAGCCTCGCCCATCTCCTCCTCCATCCACCCGCAATGGCACTGCCTGGCCCATTCTTGAGACCCAAACTGTAGCTTTGATGGGGGCCTATACTCTCCTGCCCACATCCTCCTCATCTGCAAAGCCAGCCCTAAAAATGCAGGAAATCCAGGCAGCAAGGAGATCAGAAAACCTTCATTAAAGAGTGCTTATTTTTCTTTTAAAAATACATTTAGGTTTTTTTTTTTTTTAAAGGGAATTGACAAAGAAAATTATTATTTAAATAATAGTAGAGTGGATATGGAGAAAAGCAGGGAAGTCACATGAATGTTCAGTTTGGGAAATGTAGCCTTGGACTTCTGGACCTAGCTGGGTGGAGAACACCCCAGGCAGTTGGGTGGATCTCACCCCCACCAAGGTGTCAGAGGAAGGGCAAGGATGCCCCCTGCTGGGCACACTGGAAAGCATGGGCATCCCGGGAAAGGTCAGGGAATCTCAGAAAAGCGAACTCTCAGGGAAGTTGCTGGTGGGTCTGCATCAACTTGTGACCCATGCAGATACGTATACTGGAGAGTTTGGCATATGGGAGCCTGGGCCACAGAAGGTGGTAAGAATTTCTATTCAACCCAGTGCCATATCCCAGGGACACACTCGTGGCCTGGAGCCCAGGACGCAAATCCCAAGTCCACTTGTTCCCTTGGCAGTTTTGTGTGGGGACCTTGTGTCTTGGCCTCCCAACCTGCTCATCAGAGGTTTAGTGGTGGGAGTTGAACTCAGACCTTTAGGTGTCACAGTTAGTAGCCAAATGAGAGGATCAGGTTAAGTTGGTCTCTTACCTGATGGCATGACTGACCTGATGAGACAGTGGGGTATAGGAGCACAGAGGCTAGTAGGGCATCTTGGGCCAAGGGCTGACTCTCTTCTTTTTTTTTTTTTTTTTTTTGAGTTGGAGTCTCACTCTGTCGCCCAGACTGGAGTGCAGTGGCCGCTCCCGGCCACCGCAGCCTCGACCTGCTGGGCTCCGGCGATCCTTCCGCCTCAGCCTTCCGAGTAGCCGGAATTACAGGCGTGCGCTACCACGCCCGGCTGATTTTTTGATTTATTGTAGAGATGAGGTCTCGCTGCCCAGGCGGGTCTTGAACCCGCGGGCTCAGGCAATCCACTCACCTCAGCCTCCCAAAGACACGGGATTATAGGCTGAGCCACCGAGCCTGGCTCTGACTCTTTTCTAAAAGAAAGATGGCTCAGGTGTTGCATCCTCTGGGGCCTGTTTCCCAGGTGGGCACTGGCAGCCATGCTCATTACTGTAGGAAATCAGGCACGGCACTTACTAGCTAGTTTGCCTTGTGATACTCACCTTTCCTATGACTCAACTTTCTCACCTTGTAAAATGGGGATAATATAACCATGGGGACGTTGTAAGGGTTAAATAATATAACACATGTAAAGTATTTAATACAGTGCCTGCACATGAGCTCAATAGTACTATCATTATCATTATGAATTATTACTTTTTTTTTTTTGTCAGGGTCTCACTCTGTTACCCAGGCTAGAGTGCAATAGTACGATCACGGCTCACCGCAGCCTCAAACTCCTGGACTCAACGATCCTCCCACCTCAGCCTCCTGAAGTAGCTGGGATTACAGGTATCCACCACCATGCCTGGTTGTTTTGGGGTTTTTTTTTGGTAGAGATGAGCCATCACTACAAAAGATGGACCCAGATTGGTCTTGCGCTCCTGGGCTCAAGCAGTTCTCCCAAAGGGATTACAGGTATGAACCACCACACTTGGCCACTATTATTATTTATTAGCAAACGCTGGCAGAAAAAAAAATGTAATTCCCTTTTTCTTTCTTTTTTCATTTTTTTTTTTGCTTGTTAACCCACTTCCTGAGAAGAAAAATGCAGTGTCTTATTCCTTCTTCCACAGTATATATGCTGTTCTCTCCACAACAAAAGGGTCTTCACTGACTTGCTCTTTGAATTTTTCTTATCCTTTTTTTTTCTTTTTTAGCAGTTTGTGTGGCCCTACCTTCCTGGGGCAGGCTGAGTTAGGGTTGCTCCTGGCTGTGGACTTGAAGCAGGTAGCCTGTATTCATGAAGTGATGGGCACAGGGGTTCAAATCATGGGCAAGCGCCAGCCTCCCACTAACTGCACACCACCACATCCCCCATAGCTGATGAGGCATGTGTTAAGAGTGCCAAGTTGTCCAGCTGTGGCCCCAGATCCTGCCACCCTCAGCTCGCTGAGATTTGAGTGTCAGTGGAGGCAGGGGCACAGCTGGGTAGCAGGTGCTGAGCTTCTAATCCCTTAGGAAGGAGAGGAGAGGAAATCAAGAGTTCGCCATAGAAGCCCAGGAGGAAGGCATTGCTTGTCCTCCCATTCCAAGCCCTGGAAGAACCACGGAAAGAATATTCTGGACTTACAAATGGAAAAGAATCAGTCCCGTGTATGTTTCCCTTTGAAGTGCCGTTTTGAATCAAACTTATCTGGAGGTGTAGCTGAGTGAAGCTGTAGCTGTAGCCATTCTCAAGAAACCCAGGTTTTAGTCCCAACTGGAGCAAAGGTTTGCTTTGTGATTTTGGCAAGTTACCTGAGCTCTCTGATCTGTCAAACTTTTGATCATTTCCAAGATTCCTTGCAGGTCTAAAAATCTCTCTTTCCAATCAGAAGGGTCAATCTTTTCACTTTTATCTCCTTACCTTTCCTCTGAGAGATGACAAACCTAGAGATGAGAGCTGTAGATGGCAGGAAAGTTGACTCTTACTCCCACATGGTATTCATGGGCACAGTCACTAATCTTCTCTGTTTCTTTTACTCTCTGAAATGGACCCGTTTTCATAAATGTGATGGAAATACATTAGATAATGTCCTTTTCTGGGCAGGCACAGTGCATTGCACATGGGAAATGCTCTCAGAATTGACTGATTGCTTCTGTCCTTACTCCTGTCCTGGTCCACATTTTCTTTTTTCTTTTTAAATTTAATTTATTTATTTTGAGTCAGAGTCTCACTCTGTCACCCAGACTGGAGTGAAGTGGTATGATCACAGCTCCCGGCTGAAGGGATCCATCCTCCTGAGTAACTGGGATTACATGCATGCACTACCACAATCAGCTATTATTAATTTATTTATTTATTTTTGGTAGAGATGAGGTCTCACTATGTTGTCCAGGCTGGTCTCAAACTTCTGGGCTCAAACAATCCTCCTGTCTCAGCCTCCCAAAGTGCTGGGACTACAAGAGTGAGCCACTATGCCTTTTTAAAAAAATATAAGACTGGGTCTCACTGGTCTCAAACTCCTGGACTCGAGCGATCTTCTCACCTCAGCCTCCCAAGTAGCTGGGGTTATAAGCACATGCCACCACCAGACTGACATCTGGTCCACTTTTTCTTGGGACCTGGGCAAAGCCACAGAGGACAAGCCCCTCTACTTTGTGAATAACAGGAAATCAGTAAGGCAGGAATATATTGGGAAACAGTCTCAGGATCCAAAAACACTCTAACCTGCTGGAGCAATGGTCCAAACCTCACAAGGTAAAATGAACAGGGCTTAACTGAGAGATCTGGGCTTGGTGCCAAGGCACGGACTGTACAAGGACAGGGTGGGGAAGTGGCGGCTTAGCAGAAGCATGTGTGAATAAAACCGAAGGTTTTCGCTGACAGCCAGCTCCATCTGAGTCAAATGACAGAGCTGCCAATAAAAACGGACAGACTCTTAGGCTGCCAAATTGAAGTTGGTACTGGGCCCAGTGATTCTGCACTTCTCCATCTTGGTATCATATCAGAATCACCTGCAGTGGGCCCCGCGGGAGTGAAAGGTCATCATGCTGAGGGCCTTGTGGAGGGCACTGAGATCAATCCAGACCCAGATGGTGACCAAGGCCCCAATCCTTGGGCTGCTGGGTGGAGAAAGAGCCAGGCTTCCTTCCAATCAGTGGGGCCAGCAGCCTTGAAATCCCCTCCTTTGTGCCACCCAGTTGCCCCCTTACATGCTGCTCAAAGACTACCAGACCGTCCTGGAATTGAGAAGGTTGATGATGTTGTGAAAAGACTATTGTCTTCGGAAATGGCTAACCAGAAGTAGAAGCTAAAAATCACAAGAACAGTTGATGAGGAAGGTCATGGCAAACCCTGAGGACACCAGATCCCCGGATGCTCAAATTTCTTCCTCGACCATCAACATCCTCAGTTATGAAGAACCCATGCAGAAACATGAAAAGGACAAAGCCCATAAACTTTATCTGCTGATGAACATTGACCAGAGGAAAAAAAAGATACTTCAAAACACTCGTAAGACCAACTACGATGTCTTGGAGAAGACATGCAGGGAGCTGGGGCTTGAGTACACATTTCCCTCTCTATTACCGAAGAGCCCACCACCAATTCATGACCAAGAAGGCTCCCTGCATTTGGGTTTTCTAGGAGGCTCAAAAGCAAAAAAAGGGCTTTAAAAGCTGCAGCAGCCTGAAAACAAGACCAGAGGAATCCAGAGGGCCCTTCCAAAGCCTGACCAGAGGCACTCAAAGAAAATCAATAAATTCTGGGGGTACTTTTATGTGTTTTTTTGGGTTTTTTTTTGAGACAGGGTCTTATTCTGTCACCCAGGATAGGGTGCAGTGGCATGATCACAACTCATTGCAGCCTCAAACTCCTGGGTTCAAGCAATCCTCCCACCTCAGCCTGCTGAGTAGCTGGGACTATTTGGTTCAGGCCACCATGCAACTTTTTTATTTTTTGTAAAGACAAGATCTAGTTTTGTTGTTCAAGCTGGGCTGGAACTCGTGAACTCCTGGCCTCAAGTGATCCTCCCACCTTGGCCTCCCAAAGTGTTAGGATTACAGGTGTGAGCCACCACACCCAGATGAGTTTGAATTTCTAAAGAGCTTCACCCCTGGTTCTGAGGTGCAGACAGGGCTCTAGAACCAAGGAATATTCAGTCCCGTTCTCATTCTTGGCATGTCGGACTATACCTGAAATACTTGGGGAATTCAGTTTAGGTTGCTTTATTTCAGGGAAGTGCATACTTAGAGGAGAACAGCCAGGATGTAGGATGCATGCAGCACTTTGTGGAGGGAACCACAGCATAGAAGACACAGGTGGCCAGGAGGCTTACCCTTCAGGTGGATAAGACATGTTCTCTGGCGTTCCAAAGATTAGAATCTTTGGGGACTTAGGAGACTGTCTTAAATCAGGTTTCTCAGGCGACATGCTGAGACAGAGATTTTTCTGGTAGGAAGTTTATTGGCGAATACTTTCAGAAAAAACACCTCTGAGGTAGTGAAAGAATCAGGACTGAGCAGCGAAGAAAATGATCAATGATGCAATCACAATGCAGAAAACCTCTATGGGAAACTCTGGGTGATGACCCTTAAAGTTATCCCCGGCTGGGCTCGGTGCCTCAGCCTGTAATCCTAGCACTTTGGGAGGCCGAGGCGAGTGGATTGCCTGAGCCTGCGGGTTTGATACCCACCCCGGCAACTTGGCATGACCTCGTCTCTACAATAAATAAAAAATTAGCTGGGCGCGGTAGCGCGCACCTGTTGTTCCAGCTACTTGGAAGGCTGAGGCGGAAGGATCACCAGAGCCCAGCAGGTCGAGGCTGTGGTGGCCGGGAGCAGCCACTGCACTCCAGTCTGGGTGACAGAGTGAGACTCCAAATTAAAAAAAAAAAGTTATCCCCAGCTCAGACAAGAGGGCTGTACCTTTGAACTCCACATTGACCGGGGAAATTACCCCTAGGAAAGGGTCATGAAGTCGGGCAAGGAAGCTCCCTCTGGCGGCTGAGGAAAATTCCTAGGAAGAGACTCAGGCATGAGCCTTCTGCAGCCTATGCGCCCAGCAACTGGTGGGATAACTTCCTTGGTCCTAAACAGGATCTGGCAGGGGCACCACAGCAGCCATGACAGCACCAGACCTACTGGCTTCATATAGCAAGTTTACTCTGCCTGGGATTAGCTCCTCCAGGATTCTGGTGACCTTTCTCCAGGACACTTACAAGAATTAAGTGGGATGAACTACTACTGCAGCTACTCTTGGTGCCCGCCACAACTGATATTCATGAGGCCCCTCCTCTGCTACCCATTCTAGATTTTCTTTACCTTCAGCTTGTACCTCTGTTGAGCCAGGTGGCTAACCTGGTGGGATAACTAATCACCATAGGTTTTCAGATCCTGTTGCTGAATATGTCCACTTTTCACCCAAATTGGGCATACCAGGAGACACCCCAGTGGATCATCTGGAAGCCAAACATATTCCTACCTGACTGCATTATATAACAGCAGCCCTATCTCTTCCAAAGGATCAGGGTCAATTGTCCCTTCCAGGAAGAGACTCCTTTTCTTTCCTGCTGGTCTCTTGGCACGAGGAGTCTGAAGGACACAAAACAGCCATACTTAAAGTTTATGGGGTTCTTGTTCTGTCCCCTGGTGGTAGTGTTCCCCCTCTGGGAACCAGATTCTCTGAACCCAGAGGGTCTGGAACTGTAGGAACAGGAACCACACATTCCCCCAGAAGGCTTGCTGGGAGTGATGGTAAATGGAGTTGTTCCTACTTTTTACCCCTGGTTTCCAAAACTTCTGTATTCTACATGCTGGGCCATAGCACCATAGAATAGCAGCTGATTAGAGGGCATGCTGCATCCTGGAGCATGTCTAAAATGGTGTTTTGGCTGCACCTCTGAAAGGCTGTTCTCTTTCCATCAGCTCTACTCAGCCAGAGGCTTCTGGGTGGTGGTGTATATATGTAATAGGCTCAAAAGATGCCACCATCAGGTGCCTACTCTTCGCTATAAAGCGAGACTCTTGGTTTTATGTTGTGTTACGTGAGATCCCATGTCAGTGAGTCCAACACTCGTTAAGCCCCCAGAGAGCAGTCTTTGAGCAGGAAAGACAAATCCATAGCTAAAATACATGTCAGTTCAAGTCAAGATGAGTCACTGTCCCTTCCAGAGTGGAATAGGTCCAGTGAGTCTGCTTGTTACCAAGTGGCTGGTTGGCCATCAGTTACTGACAGGTTGGACATTTGGCGGTGACAATAGCTAGATCAGCCTTGGTGAGTGGGAGCCCATTCAGTTGGGCCACCCCTGCCACCACACACCTGTGCCTATGTGTAACCTCCATCTATGCCACCATGGCCATTTTATTCAAGTGCTCAATATGCCAGCATGGGATAGTTAATGACAGAGGCTGACTAATAGCAACTCCAGGTCATCCTATCTACTTGGTTGGTTGGTGTCGCCTCTGTGATTGGCATTAACATGCAATATACAGACCTTCAAACTTTGTGCCCACTCCCAAGATGTAGCCACATCTCTTCACAAGACCTTCTTGTTACCAGTCTTCCAATCTCTCTCTCTCTAAGTCTCTAACCAACCAACCAAGTCATTAGCTACAGCTCATAAGCCTGTACATATTTCTACCTCAGGCCACTCTTGCAAGGGGCCATGATGATGATTCAGTCTCCAGTCACATATCAATGTCAACACAACCACTGCATCCAGCAGACCTTAAAGAATTTGAATACTCTTTCCCCAGTGTGCAATTACCCAATTAAAGGGCTATAGGTCCCTTTGGGGAAGGAGTGGAGAAATCATTACTGCATTGCCATAGTATTGCAGGAAGCTTCCTCCTGGGGACCTGCCTCTGAGTTGGGATCTATATCTGAACATCGAATCAAGTCTGGCAACCAGACAAGATTTGTTATTGGAGCAATTGCCATCAACCCTCTGGTCTTTCATCCTTGTTTTCTTTTAAAAGTACAACTCAAAAATTCCCAGTATGAGGCATGCAGATCCCCGGGAGTCCCTGAGATCACTTCAGGGGTTTTACAAGGTCAAAATTATTTTCATAATAATATTGACATGTTATTTGCCTTTTTAACTATGTTGGCATTTGCATTGATGGTGCAAAAGAAACAGTGGGTAAATTTTCTGGCATCTTAACAAACCAAGGAAGGCAGTGGCACTAAACTGAACTCATTGTAAAAAGAAAAGAAGGAGCTGGGTATGGCTTACACCTGTAATCCCAGCACCTTGGGAGGCTGAGGCAGGAGGATCACTTGAGCCCAGAAGTTCAAGACCAGCCTGGGCAACATAGTCATCACCTCTACAAAAATTCCAAAAATTATCTGGTCATGGTGGCACACACCTGTAATCCCAGCTACAGGAAGGCTGAGGCAGGAGGATCGCTTGAGCCCAGAAGGTTGAGGCTGCAGTAAGCTGTGATCATGCCACTGCACTCCAACCTGGGCAACAGAGAAAAGAGAAAAAGAGAGAGAGAGTATCCTTAATAAAGCAATAACAATTTAAAAAATTTTATTAAAGCATGATACATAAAAACATGTCTTTTTAATATTCCATATGATTAAATGGAAAGTACTTTACTACATACATAAGTATAATGGTTCTCTCAGTAAAAAGCACCTGTGTGCTTGGGTTATAAGATGAACTAGCCACTTTTTTCACAGAACAGCATTTTTACTTGAAAGAATAACTGACAGATGATAAACTATAGTTATGCAGACTTGGCTATTTGGTAGATCTTTTCTCAAATTTGAACCAAGTGAGCCTGTCACTTTGAGAAAAATAACTGATAGCATTTGTTGCCAATGAGAAAATTTGGGTCTTCAAATAAAAATTAGAGTTTTAGAAAACTTGTATGCACTATCATGAGTCTGCTAGATGCCCAATACTTAAGATCTTTCTTTCTTTCTTTCTTTCCTTCCTTCCTTCCTTCTTTCTTTTGAGTCAGAGTCTCACTCTGTCACCCAGGCTGGAGTACAGTGGCACACTTATGGTCACCACAGCCTCGAGCTGCTGGGCTCAGGTGATTCTTCTGCCTCAGCTTTCCAAATAGCTAGAGCTACAGGCACGTGCCACCACAGCTGACCAATTATTTATTGTGGAGACAAGGTCTCACCATATTGCCCAGGCTGGTCTCAAATCCATGGGCTCAGACAATCATTTAGCCTCTGATTTCCAAAGTGCTGAGACCACAAGTATGAGCCACTGTGCCCGGAACTTAAGCTTTTTCTAATATTACCAAATGTAATTTTTATATTGGATAATGAAATATACTGACATTTGAAAGGTCTATATATTCAGTGAACCAATATTTTCCAAACAACCATAGCAAGATGCTACAAAATCATGCCTGGATAAAAGTGTCTTTCAATGGACCTTAATGTAATCAAGTGCAAAAAACTCATTGACATAGTTTCATAGTCTACATTAAAAGTACATTAAAAAAATACTACTTGTTGAGTTTTGGTGTAGTAGCATAGAAAAATAGTCACAATGATCTTTTTTTTTTTTTTTTTGATGGAGCCTTACTTTGTTGCCCATGCTGGTCTTGAACTCCTGGGCCCAAGCAATCCTCCCACCTTGGCCTCCCAAAGTGCTGGGATTACAGGCATGAGCCATGACACCTGGCCTAACACAATTATCTCAAAAGGTTATTAAAATGTTCCTCTCTTTTCCAGTTGCAAATATGTGAAGCAGGGTTTTTTCATGTATTTTATTATTATTATTATTATTATTTTTTAGTTGGAGTCTCACTCTGTCACCTAGGCTGGAGTGCAGTGGCCGCTCCCGGCCACTGCAGCCTTGACCTGCTGGGCTCCGGCGATCCTTCCACCTCAGCCTTCCGAGTAGCTGGAATTACAGGCGCACGCTACCACACCTGGCTGATTTTTTGGATTTATTGTAGAGATGAGGTCTCGCCAAGTTGCCGAGGTGGGTCTCGAACCCGTGGGCTCAGGCAATCCACTCACCTCAGCCTGCCAAAGTGTGAGATTACAGGCTGAGCCACCGAGCCCGGCTTTTTCATGTATTTTAACCAAAACAACGTATTGCCAAGAGATTGAATGCAGAAGCAGATATGAGAATCCAGTTGTCTTCTAAAGTATAAGGCCACATTCAAGAGCTTTGCAAAAATGTAAAACAAAGAGGCTTTTTTCACTAATTTTTTTTGCTTTAGAAAATATAGTTATTTTCATTAAAATATGCTATTCATGTTTACATGAAATGAGATTGCTATTTGAAAAACTGACTAATAAATATTTTATAAAAATCTCACTTATTTCTAATATGTCAAATATCAATAGATATAACCCACATAAATGAAAGCTCTTTGGAGACTTCAATTTTTAAGACTGTAAAGTGATCCTGAAGCCAAAACATTTGAGAACCATTGGTACAGATTGAACAATCCTATTCCTGGCTGCCCATCTAACTTGTCCCAGGGGTGCTATGTATGCTATCACATTTTCATGGCTCTATTGGCCAGGACCTCCCACCCCAACTCCAACTTGCTGCTCATTACAATAGTTGTGCCATCTGGCTTCTATTATTTCAGGTCCTATCATCCCCACTGCTGTCAGGGAGCCAGTTCTGGAATGGCCTCCTGCTGTCAGGCCTGGCCTACAAAGGACAGTCAAAACTGAGTTTCTCAGGGATGCTGGTACTCCTCTCACCAGTGCATCCCCTGTTGCTTTGTTAACCAGCGTATTTTCTGGGTCTTCCGATAGAACTTAAGTGGTTTCTAGCCTTACAAAGAATACCCACTATAGCTTACCCACTTCTCTGAGCCTTTTGAACCCTTTTCCACATTTTGCCAAGGTAGTTCTGGCATTTCCATTTCACTTTGGTGGGCCATTGCCTTTCTCCTGTTTCCCAGGATCCCTGTCAGGGTATTAAATCTTGATGCACAGGACAATACTCCCCTAACAAGACAGTATCGTTATTCAACTAAATGTTCAGCCCTTGCCTCCACCTTGGTCTAGCCTATACATTTACTCCTGGCTCCTGCCAATATACACTGGCTACTTCTGCAGCTCCTTCGGGGTGTAGCCTTCTTCCCTACCAGGTCCCCGCACGTCTCTAGCTGGGCTTTATTGCATTTGGCTCTATTTATTGGTCTTGCAGGCTAGAAGAGAGAGGCAGCTTCCTGGCACCTGAGAGCAACTCCCAGGGACAGTTGCATCTGTGACCCATCAGTAGCCAATACTCCTGACAGCTGGAGGAAGAAGCACCTCCATCCTGAGGGCGACCTGTGTGGTACCCCACAACATCTGCAACAGAGACAAAGTTCAGCTTCACCTGCGAGGCAGAGTACAGCGGGGACCAAGAACCTAATGCCCTGGAATCAGGGGTTTGAATTCTATCTAGCCATGTGACCTTGGACAGGTTCCCTAACCTTTTCAAGGCAGGTACTTCATCTATGACATGAAGATAGATAGTACTATCTGACAGGCTGTTGTGAGACAAGTGAGACAAGGAATGTAAGTGCTTGGCATAGTGCCTAGCACATACGGAGGGCATGGTTATTGCTGCTGTTATAATTGGTCAGAACTTTCTAAAACCTGAAAGGGCTGCCACAGGGAACAGACAATAAAATGTACACCATCATGAATAATCTTTCTTTAAAAAAGAGACAGGGTCTTGCTCTGTCACCCAGGCTGGAGTGGCAGTGGCACAATCATAGCTCACCACACCCAGGATCACCGATGGCTCAAGTGATCCTCCTTCCTCAGTCCCAAGTAGTTGGGACTACAGGTATGAGCCACCACCCCAGGTCTATGGGTAGTCTTTTAGCTGATGCTGGAGAATTCTTCCCAGGGGTGTTGTGGGTCCATAGGGGTATTCACAAAAGATGACCCTTTGGGCCCGTTCTGTCCCCAAGCTCTGCCTTGATTCTCTGATTTCCCCGATTCCTGCCTATACCCATATAGTGAGGGAGAGGCACTTAGAGAAGCATATTCACTCTCAGACCACTAGGGGGCCATTAGTTGCCGACAACAGAAATACGCTAATGGTTTCTTAATGGCTCAGGCACCAGGGAGATCAGACTCAATTATATCTGAAAGCATTTTGAGTTCCTGGGGTAAAAGACACTATGTAAACCCAGATAATAAATAGGGTTTATTGATGACAGGTTAAAGAATCTGGCACTGCTTCGTTTGGAGAATAGGGAGAGAGGAACTGAATAAGGTCTTCGAGTATATAATTCTTTGGTAGGGAAGCGTGACATACTGTTTTCCTACTCCACTGGGAACCAACCAGGAAGAAAGAAGTTTAATTTGCAACAGAAATATGGAGAGGCAATATGAAGTGCATTCGAGAAAGGGGGCAGAAGGAAGCTCTGCATTGGTCTTACTGTAATCTTTAAAAATAATTCACTTTGGGATAGTTGTATGATCAGTCCTGCCAGGAGGGCCAGAGAGCAGAAGAGAGAAGAGAGGACAACTTCCAGAGACAACTCAGAGATTGTAACTCAAGAAGCCGCCCTGCTACACCAGCTCTGACACAGAGCTAGAAGCTGGGTGGGGAAGGAGTAGGTTATTCTTTTCCCAATCAGTCCACAGAAGCCAATAAACACGCCAAACTCCCGATATCCTTTAAAGTTCTCAGAAACTAAAAAGGTAGGCTTTTCCTTGAAATAGCATCCAGCTAGCCACTTGGGACAGACCTATACCTGGGCCTCGATCACGGCCTTGAAGGGCTGGGTTAGAGGCCTGTGGTTCCAACAGTCTACGGGCACACTCAGCTCTGGTAGCCACTTGACTTCTGTCTTGCTGAGGCAGCAAGGCAGCAATGTTGAGGAGGGGCTTCCTCACGGGGGACTGGGGTGTCTGGAAGCCAAAGGTTCCCTGCAGGAGGAGTGGCCTGAGGGAGGATTCACCCACGGAACCCCATCAAAACCAGTCTCCCTCACCCATTCAGACACCCAGGCGGTCCACACACCCAGTTCTGGGAACACAGGAAGTAAGATTTAAGGAGGAGGGAACCAAAAATTCTGGGAAGCCTTATTGAGAGGGAATGGGGAGGAGAGAAGGCCAGAAGACCGGCGGGCGGAAGGGGGAGGAGGGCGCAAGGAAAAGGCTACAGGGAGTCCTTGCTTAGAGAGGGGTTGTTAGTACCTAGGAGGTCCAAAGACCAGGCACAAAGTCCACTGCCTGGCCCCTGGCCTGGGGCCAAAGAGGACAAACCTCACAGGGGAAGGGGACAGGAAAAAAGGGGGAGGAGACAACCGCCCAAACTTTGAGGTCCAGACAAAGTCAGAGAGGGAAAACGTTCCGGGAGCCCTGGGAGCCGAACTCCAACTGGTTCAGTGAAACCCTAGGTTCAAATCAAGGCCAGATCTGAAGTCAGAGGACCCAAAAAGCGGGACCTGGGACCTGTTGCGAACTTCGGGACTAAGATGGCAGACAAGTCTGGAGGATCAGTTCAGCCGTCGGTGTCCCAGAAGCTTCAGGACTCTAAGAGGGCACGGAACTGGGAGGGCTCCAGCAGAGCTCCGAAGCCCAGCTGCGGCCTCGGCGAGCGCTCCAGGTTACTTGGCTGCCTACAGCGGACGTCAGCCGAGGTCTTTAGGTGCCTGGGAGACCCACCCAGGGGCACAGAGAGCGGGGCGCGAGCCAGGCGCGTAAGCGCGGCAGCC
>NW_007256321.1:521997-555243 GCF_000164805.1 Carlito syrichta
CCGGGAAGCATCCTCCTCGAGCCCGGAGGCAGGACTTTGCAGCAGGATGAGGCGGGGAGCCCGCGGGAGTGACCCCCGCGGAAGTGAGCGCCCACCCCCACCCCACGATCGCCGGCTCGCCCCGGGAGCGGCTGGCCCGCGGCCCGACCTTCAGCCAAGGGACCACGACTCGCCGGGGACAAGGGGTTTGGTCTTCCCAGGACCGTGCTGCGCCAGGGCCCAGAGCCCTGAGGGGATGGGGGGAGGGGGAGGGAGATCCCAGCACCGAACATTCTGCGCCGCTCGCTCCGGTGTATCCTATGTGCAGGGGTGACCCGGGCTTTCCCCCAAGACTCAGGGGAAGGAGGGAGCGGTAGGGACTCTTTTAATAAGCTGAAGCTCTCGCAAGGGGAGGGCAAAAAAGTAGTGGAGCTCAGGTACGTCAACCTAGTTGCAGTGGCCAGAGATCATTTAATTTATAGACCCCTGTATATAGTTGTTGACATATGCACTAGAAGCTATAACCACATAGAATTCTATGTATTCTCCCACACCCTGTGTAGCTACTGACTGATGGGGTCAAGCAAGGGCTATTTGCTGATCCCCAAAGAGCACCTAGGCGGAAGGGCACAATCACGCCTTTTTAAAAATCACCCACTCTTTCCCCTGTCCCCCTCCTATTTCTAGAAGATAAGTTTATGACGTTCTTGCACAAAAGAATATAATCATTCTTAGACTGTTGTCATGACAGTGGAAAACCTTAGGAGAAATAAAAGCGGTTTAGGGAGGGTGGGAAATGTACTGATCCCCAACTCTTTCATCCTAGTGCCCCCACCAGAGAGGCCTCCCTTGCAGCCCTAAGTATCTGGATATGGGCCAGGGAGGAAGGAGGGGAAAGAGCAATGCTGCTCTGCTTCAGTCCTGGCCTTCCCCCTCACAGAATTCTTTTAGGAAGAACAAGCTTTTGTAAGTGGAGTGATTGGCAAATGTTTTATCTTGTTTTCTTTTTCCTGCTCCTCAAGATGTTATCTTGTTCCAGCAACCACCTGCCTTCCCTTTTTCTTGAACCTGTAGTGACAAAGCAGCCCTGTGATTTGGGATGAAATCTGTTGTGACACCAGAGCTTTGATCATGCATCCTCTGATTTTGAGTTACACTACAGAATCAGAAAGGCTGGAAGGTGGGCTTCAAACTCACCTTGGTGGCTAAGTACTGTGTTTTAGGGTTACGCGGTGAGGGCCAGTTAACAGACCAGCCATGGAAAGGTTGAATTGACTCATCTTTACCTTTCCTGATAAGCCCTACTTAAATGCAGCCTGTAATTTTGTAAAGGAAATGAGAAACATCGAGAGAAATGACATACGTATAACTCTGGGGCAGCAAGAATGATACTTCCTCAATTTGGATTCCATTTCCTTCTGCCACTTGCTTTTAGGCAACTGTGTGTGGGTAGTGATGAGATATCAAACCCCTTAGTGTTTCCTTTTTTGGGAAATACGCACTTAAAGGAGAAGACAAATAACTTACCCACCTGAGTCCTGAAACGGTTTGTCTCTCCAGTTTTCTGGCCTACATGCTTAGTTAGCTCTGATCTAAGTTTACAGGACAACAGCCTTGCTTTAAGCCATGTCCTGTTGTGGGCAAGATAATAGCAACTGCGCTGTCACAGCCTACCAGCAGGCTGGTAACACCCCAAGGTCTCTCGGCTAAAGGCAGTTTCTTAGCAGCTGACTAGGACTTCAGTCATTAGGAAGCCTATGAGGCTTTTACGTTTTTGGTGGGAGACTGGGGGGAAAAACATAAAATGCCACTTTATAACTTCAATAATAACCTGTAATTTATATTTACTGTGTGAATTTTTAGTCCTATATTTTAATAATTTGTAAATTGATCTCTTATTCCAATAATCCTTTGAACTCATAGGAGAACATCTGGGAGTCCAGACCCCTGTCCCTTTGTTGACCCCTGCTTTCTGGACTGTTTAAATCCACTTTGGGATGGATCAAAGAGTCTAGAGAGACCACTCATAGATCCAGCTGCTGGCCTCCTGACTCTCTAAAGCCTTCACTGGAATTGGGACATTCACTCCAGCCCTAGCTGTGAACATGACTAGAGACGTTATTTATAATTCAGCCATTTAAGATATAACTGTACTCAAAAAGTCCTGTATATTTTTTAAAAGTTTTATTTTTCAGGTGAACAAAAATACATTCTAAGAACTCTGCCTAAGCCTGTGTAAGTTGATTGTTTCTCTTACTGTACTTTGTGGGGAAGGAGTAAAGGTTGGAAGAGTTAAGTGGTCTGAGATGTGAATGTGTGGTGATAAATGGGTTTAGGTGGAGAAAGCAATTGCCCTGCTGTTCTCGGTGCTTGATGGCTTGACTGAATTGATTAGTGAAGGGTGGCAGAATCCATCTTAGTCAAGAGACAATCACAGGTTGAGAATAAATGATATCTAGCACAGCCACCTTTGCCAACCTTAAAGAGGCTGAAAAAAGTTCTGCTTTACAGGACTCTGAGCAGATGCCTAGCTAAAGGACCAGTAAGCATGAATATGAAGATGTATTGCAAACATTTAGCTGGCTGAGCGCTGCTGAGGTGAGGATATGTTGTCTGATAGCATCAGTTCTCACCTTTAAACCATTGGCCCCTAGATAACTCAAGTGCTAACACTGGGAAAGACAAACATGCATTTGTAGTGCTTGATCAGAGCTTTGTCTATCTTGGGGGAGGCAAGAGACCCAAATGGCTGAGAGGTGTAGGTTGCTTCAAAGGTGAGACTTTTTCTCCCCTTAAAGCAAACAAAAAAGACTTGTGGGTGAAAAGCACAAATATAAGGGATTAGTTATGCTGCAAAATACATGGTAAGCAATTGAGCTCAGCTCATTATTAGACAATGCTGCCCAGTACAAATCTGAGCAAGAAGCCAGTGTTGGTGGGGCCCCCTGAGGCCTGCACTTCAGCAGAGCTGTTGGGGGGTAGCTACTGTTCTTTTACATCACCTTGTAGTCTGCAGGGAGGCCTGGAAAAAGTCCGCCTTCTTTTATTTCCCTCTTCAGCCTACACAATGGCTTTCTGTGAGAGGGCTTGGTAAGGCAGAGCAGAAGGGGAGTGAAAGAGTTTCTGAGCTCTTTTAGTCTACCGCTCCTTCCTGCAGATGGTGGCATGTGGCTTCTGCAGCTGCACACGGCTTCCCATGTTGGGCACATACACTCACACATACAGCAGGAGCCTGCTGGCCGACGAGACAAGGCCTAGTTTGCTGGAGAGCAGGGGTCAGAATAGCCTTGTTTTCCAGGGTTAGGAATTAGCTGCAAAATTGTCCATCTTAAGCCTGGAAGGAGAGGTCTGTGCAAAGGGAGGCTAATTTCCTTCAACTGCTTTGTACCTGGACTAGCAGGACCACTTCTAGGTGTTGCTTATATTGGTAGTTACTATGTGCATTTGTTTATTCCCTGACAATCTGAATTCTAAGAAAGAGATAATCCTTTTTTGAAAGTGATATTTTGGAGGGTGGGAAATCAGGGAGCCCATTAGGCTGAGTTTGAGAGTATCTTTTCTTTCCCCCATTGATGTTAAGGTGCAAAAAAGTGTTTCTCTGAGGTTTTAAGCATAAGAAATATTTCTCTTCCTAATGGCTTTAGATTTCTACATGGCAGGAGACCACAGTTTTGGAAGCTTTTCTGTCTACCTTGTTCTTTAGTTTCCACTGGGAAATTCTAAGATAGTGTGTTCTTTAGTTGTATATTTATATCCTGTTTTGAAATGCTGAATGCAGAGTGTCTACTTGTTTCTACATGTTTCTTTAAAGAGAACTGAAATGTCAGGTCATGAGCTTGGGCTACCACAGCTATTTAAAAGGGGTAATAATTGTCCTCTCTTTCCTGTCTACAGAGAATGGAGGTATTTCTGGAATTACAATTCAGTAGCATAAGGGCCACAGCTGTACTTTTTTTTCTCCCATCCCTCAGTGGAGGGAGGGACTGAGGTGGCTTTGCTCATTTCTCATGACCAGCACTAACTCAGTGCCTAGCACAGAGCAGTGGGTGCTTAGTTTATTGGTCATTAGGTTGATTGCCATGTTGGATGGAATCGATCTTAGTATTATTATGGTGTCCCTTTCATAATCCACTTGTGTACCTGAATTCACAGCCCATAATTGGGTTCAGGGTGTGGCTTTCTAAAGAAAAGCATAGCTACACTGACCTCTCTGGCCTCAGTTTCTTTATTTCCAAGCTGAGGGAATCAGAGTTGGCCTTCCTGCTTTTCCAGGTGCCAGAAGTCCACAGCCGTATTCCACGTGGTGCTGACAACTAGGATATGTCACCCAGTCATTGTCTCCTCTGTCCCAGCCCTACAGCCTAATGTTGAGAGCTATAAAAATACCTGCTCTGTCGACAGTTTTTTGGTCTCATCTGTTTCACTTGCTGACTTAGCCTGTGGTTTCCTGCTGCCAAAAAGCCTGTGTTATGCTTTTTGTTTTCTCCAGTAGCTAATTAAAAAAACAAAGCTGGGCTTGGTGGCTCAGCCTGTAATCCCGTGCCTTGGGAGGCTGAGGTGAGTGGATTGACTGAGCCCACGGGTTCGAGATCCGCCTGGGCAACTTGGTGAGACCTCATCTCTACAATAAATCAAAAAATTAGCCGGGCGTGATAGCATGCACCTGTAGTTCCAGCTACTTGGAAGGCTGAGGCGGAAGGATCGCCGGAGCCCAGCAGGTCGAGGCTGCAGTGGCCGGGAGCGGCCACTGCACTCCAGTCTGGGTGACAGAGTGAGACTCCAACTCGAAAAACAAAAAAAAACTTATCTCTAGCACACACCCAGACTGCAGACTCTACCAAGCTGTCCATCCTAAGTGCAGAAACAGTCAGGGCTCCCAGCGCTACACTGTGCATAAAAGGCTGGTCAATTAGGAGCACTCTGGCCAAACCAGTGTCTCTATGTCCCATTCAATTCTATAAGCATTTGTTAAGTCACTACTAAAGGACCAGAAAACTACCACACAATTCTTGCCCTCAAGGAATTTAGTCATGTCCACAAGATAGTGTACCCTGTCTTCTTTTTTTCTTTTTTTTTTCTTTTTTTTTTTTTTTGAGTTGCAGTCTCACTCTGTCACCCAGACTGGAGTGCAGTAGCATGCTCCCGGGCGCCGCAGCGTCTACCTGCTGGGCTCCAGCCATCCTTCCGCCTCAGCCTTTCATGTAGCTGGAACTACAGGTGTGCGCTACCACACCCGGCTAACTTTTTTGATTTATTGTAGAGACAAGGCCTTGCCAAGTTGCCTGGGTGGGTCTTGAACCCGCGGGCTCAGGCAATCCACTCGCCTCGGCCTCCCAAAGTGCTGGGATTATAGGCTGAACCACCAAGTCTGGTTACCCTGTCTTAACTCCAGTAGTCTGTTTTTGCAGTAGCTTATCAGTTACATAACAATAGGAATCTAACTAATATCCTTAAGAATATTTTCCATAAACCAGTACCACTAATCCAAAAACTGTTTATTTAGTGCCTATAGTATACCAAATGAACCTCAAAGGTCCCCAAACCAACTTGTCCAAAATAAGCAACTGTATTGATTACCCAGGATTTCCTTTCAAATGTGTATGCTTCAGTATTCTGAGTCGTTAGTCGAGGTCTCCCCACACTTGTATGCTGGAGGCCTAGAGGCCTACCTGCCTCTTGCTGACCAGTCTCTCAAATGTAAGCAGCTCACAGCATCATGAGGGCCTGGGTGGGGTGTCAGTGTGTTCTTGGGAGGAGTCCCTGAACTGGAGCAGGAAACCTGGGGCTTCTACATTGGCCTTTAGGGCCCTTGACCTCTCTTTTCCGCTAGCCAAATGGTAATTCGTGGCAGCAAATGCAGGTAATAGATGTGAGAGGACTTTGAGATCTTGGGAATAAAAGTACAGTGTATACATGAAGTCATGTGTTTTCAAGGGAATGTCTGGCCCTTGGGGGAAAATGATGCATGGAAAGAAATGTGAAGGGGTAGGTAGTAAACATTACACCAGACCAATAGTATCTGTATCACCTGGAAATTCGTTAGAACTATGACACCTCGGGCCCCATCCCAGACCAACTAAAGGGGAAATTCGGTGGGGCTCGGCATTCTGTTTTAACTAGCCTTTCAGGTAATTCTGATGCATGCTAGAGCTTGACAGCCACTAGCCCAGCCTTTCCCTCTGATGCTGTAACTTAAGGTTTAGGGTATTTCTGTTTTTTACAGATGATTATCAAGGTGACTTTTGACCCTTTTTCTTGGTCGAAACCAGCTGCCCTGCTGGGGAAGGAGGAAACACTGTGTCCCCAGTGTTTGTAAGAGAAGGGAAAAAGCCTACGCTGTCCATTATTTTTGACAGTTGCCGGAGAACTGACCCTGGAGAGCTTGTTAAGAAAGAGACAGGCCTGAAAGAGTCCCTCCTCCCTCTCCCACAAAGGTACTGATGTGTTTGCCTCACCTCCTGCCTTGAGGGTTGCTGCTTCTCGAGCCAGTCCTTAAAAGGAGCAGTGGGTGCCACATTCGTTCTTTCTGGTGCCAGGTCTGTGCTGTTTCACTTCCCCAGCGTCAAGTGGATGCTTAATGAGGGGCTGTGACGTAAGGCCCCGCAGACTTGGAAAGAAAGCAGCCTCGGTCCATGCTTTCTGCTGGCTCCTGTCATTCCCTTTCCCAGCCTGGAGTTCTCCCCCTTTGGTGGGGTTGTGGTCAACTTCTGTCAGCCCTTTCTCAGAAGCCCTGATAACCCTGGCTTAGAAAGAGATGTGTGTGGGGTCTGTGGACACTGATAAATGACTCGAGACAAAAGTAAAAGAGTGTCTTGTTTCTCCTGTTCGCTTGACCCTCCCCTTGATTTAGTCCCCAGAATAAAAATATATGGCCATATATGGATTTTTGCCATTTCCTTTGTTCTTTTTGGGGACTAGTGCCCTCTTTTCCTGTTATCCCTGCCCTTGAGACCAGAGTTGGGACTAGAGTTGATTGGTGGCCAAACCTTCCAAACTTGTGCCTTATTGGAGAGCTGGGATCCCCTGCTTCCAAGGATCCCCGATTACCTGTCTTTTGGCCATAAGAAATCCAGTCATGTTGCCCCTCTGGGTGATAGACATAACTCTGGGAGGCATGGAACAAACTCTGCAAGGAGATTTCTGGGGAAAATAAAGAAGCAAACACTGTGGTATGAGTTTGTGAGATAGCTACTGATATCAACAGACGAAAAGAGGAAGCCCCCTGAGCTGTGATGGAGCCAGTGGGTGAAGACAGGCCCTGTGAAAGCAGGGGCCCTTTGTGAGGCTTCTAACCCCACTAGATCACACAGGGATTCAAAGAAGCTGACTGTCCTGGAGGGTTGGAAAAACTTTTCAAACCACCCCATTTCCCTGAAAGCATATTGGCCCCCAGCGAAGACGAAGCTAGAAGAAAGGGCAACAGGAAAGAGAAAACAGTTGACAGAGATCACACCAAACAGCTACTTCATTTATTCAACAAATATTTACTGAGTGCCTTCTGTGTACCAGGCTACTGTGACTAGTGTCTACTGCGTGTCGGTATATTTTGCATACTCTTATCTTTAATTTTCTCAGCAGCGCTTCAAGGTAGGTACTACTAGCCTAGTTTTGCAGATAAAGAGACTGAGGCTTTTAGAGGTTAAAATTGGCCAAGGTCACCCAGCTGACAGCAGACCTAGGGTTCAGATTCAGTCGGTCAGATTCCGAGACCTGTGCTTGTTCTACTTGACCAAAACATCTGGTCACCAAGCATGTCTTTCTTATAGTCTGGTCTACTGCATTTCCCTTCCACCATCTGCCAGGGATGGACCTGGGATGGAGAGGCCTCTGCCTCTTCTGCCCTCCTTGTTCCGGGCCTCAGGTAAAGCCATCCTCTCCTTCCCATCTCCTTCCTGCTCTTGTGTGCCCTTCTTCCTCATGTCCTTCAGCCCTGTGCTTGGGTTCTTGATAGCTGTATTTAATGAAGCCCTTTCACCTTTGAAGAGTAGTCTTGCCTGTTGGTTGGAGAAGGACCTCCAAGTGGAAGGCTCCCAGTCAGGCCTTTAAGCAAAGGAACTGAGGGAACATTTTAAAAAAGGTGGGGGGATGGAAGCCTGAGGCGGAAGGATCGCTGGACTCCAGCAGTTCAGCTGGGGTGGCTGTGAGCGTGTGTGCC
Organism: Carlito syrichta; assembly: GCF_000164805.1. Taxonomy (NCBI): domain Eukaryota; kingdom Metazoa; phylum Chordata; class Mammalia; order Primates; family Tarsiidae; genus Carlito; species Carlito syrichta. The sequence continues at coordinate 530,132 of NW_007256321.1, forward strand.
ACTGCACTCCAGCCTGAGCAAAGGAGTAAGACTCCAACTAAAAAAAAAAAAAAAAAGAGCCAGGAAGAAAGACAACCAGCTTTCCATGACCCCAAGGTCTGTGGAGGGGTGTCTACCTCTGTTTCCTCCTGCTCCATAGCTGGTTCCATTCTAGAGCAGGAGGGGTGGCCACAATCTGGAGAGCTGGGAGTCACCACCATAGCTGTTGCTTCCCTTATCTTGAAGAAAAGCTCTCCCTTTTTTGAGAAGAGTTAAGTGTCATTTGCCTGTACTACAACTGTCCTGAAATGAAGATGTCCTGTGCCAGTCTCCATTCTCTCTAGCCCCTGGGACTCCCGTGACATACCTCCTCCTGACAGCCTTCTCGGTGTTGCTGCTAAAGAGAAGTCCTATTTCTCCACAGCCCTTCTGCTCAGCCTTCTCTCCTGCTTAGATCCCATCGTGAGGGCTGAACCAAATGCAGCCTGCTTCCTACATCCTCACCCCAGGTCAAACGTGCCTGGGCGTAGACCCTGCAGTGAAGTCACAGCTGTGCAGCTGGCAGCGCTGGGGGCTGGGGAGCAGTTTGTGAATCTTAGAATTTGACTTCTTGATCACAGTGATTTTTGGAGACATCTGAATCCAAGGGCTGTGCCTGAACCTGCTCAACCCAAGCCCCATCCTTTGGCAGTCATGGATTCCCGGGCCCATGCCATACACTTGGGACTGGAAGGCAAGAGAAAAACTTGACCTTGGAGTCTTCACTAGCCATGTCTCACAGGAATGTTTCCAAGCCTTTCCAGAACTCTCTTGATTGACCCCACACCAACTTTTTTCACTTCCTTCATGCCATCCCATTCCTAACCAGCCTTCTCACTGTGCACTGCAGGAAGTTGGCACCACCCACTCACTGTCCTATAAAGCATCTTCCCCAGGAGTCTCAGCTTCCTGCCCAACTCTGAAGCCAGGAAGCCCCCACCACCTGGCAGGGGCAGCCCTCCACCATCCCCTACATAGCCAGAAACCCGCCCTTAGGGTCTAGATCCTGTTTCGCCCCCAGCCTTCCATATATCCTGGCCCAAACCCCTACTACTCACAAGTGTGGTCCAGCTTAGGCCTCACTTGGAGCCTACTGGAAATCAAAGTCTCAGGTCCTACCTCCCAGCCCAGCCCTGTGGGATCCCAGCTCAGACTTCCTCACTGGCTCTCGGCTCTACCTCCCCAGACTGCTGAATTAGAACCTACATTATTCTTCACTTTAGATGTGAGAAGCATTTCTCTAACGGTCTGCTCTGCTGAAGAGATACCCCTCCTACCTTTCTGAATAGAGGGGTTGGGTGGTAAAGCTGAGAGCCAGTGAGGAAGTCCGAGTTGGGATCCCACTGTTTAGGCCTCATGTTGAATAGTGGAGAAATCCTGGGGGTGGTCAGACTCTCCCTGGAGCCTCAAGGGGTATGTGAGGCCCACAGCCCTCAGCAGAAAGGAGCAACCACGGCAGGACCAGAAAAGAGAGGAGCAGAAGGGACCATGTGGTGAGATCCAGGCAAGGGCTTGGGAGCAGAGGGCATGTAGAACAGAAGAGGGGAGCATCTATCTCTGCCAAGCAGAGGTGAGATGGTTCCCTTTGAGGTCCTCCCACCATCTTTCCCTCAGCCCTGCCAAGCACCTGCAGCTAAGAACAGCTCCTGCTGTTCAGCCTTGATCTGCCGGATGACTGGGTTTCTTCCCTCCCTCCCTCTTGCTGGCAAAGTCACCATCGCCTACCGGCTGAATTACTGGTAGTGGGTGCTCAGGAAATGTTTGTTGAATTGAGAGGAAGCCACAGCTTGTGCGGAGTCTGGATAATTCACTAGACGTGGGCCTCAGGGGAGGGGCAGGAATGGAGACTGAGCGAGAAAGACAAGTCCTGATGTCGTACTTAGCTGGAAGTCACTGTTCCTCTGTGTCTTGAGCCCCTGTCTGATCCTTGTTTCTATGCGGCCCTGGTGCTAGTGCAGGGGGGTGGGGTGGGGTGGGGAGGAGAGAGGAAGTAGGAGAGGGCAGGAAATGACCCCGGGATGCAGGGCCAGGCCCTTGCCTCCATTCTGGTGCTCGTAATGTCTGACCTGGGTGTGGGGGAGGGCAGCCTGACAGTGAGCTCTCCCACCCTGCTGTGGGGAGAGGAGGTTTTCCCTTCTCTACCCTGCCCCATTTCAGAGAGGAAGCCTTTCCAGAGATCCTCCTTTTCACAGAGAAGATCTGAGCGCTGCTATGTGATTCCCAACCCAGCCCTGGTCAGCTGTGTCAACTCCCTTTCTCTGGGCCTCAGCCTCCTCTTCCGGAGAGGCAGGAGGCTGGCAGGTAATTACTGAGCTTCCCCTGGTTTGGCCCTTCCATGAGTCTGGAACTGTGGATCATACGAGTGCAAGGCAGGGGCACAGGAAAGGGCCCAGGCCTGGACTGGCCGTGCCAGCTGTTGAGGCTGCCTGGACCGGAGGAGCCTGAAGCCTGTGGCTGGAGAGCAGGACCAGGCCCTGAGGAATGACTGAGAGCCAGGAGATCCAAGTACTGAGTGCTATCAAGCCTTGCTCTCTCATCACGGCAGAGAAGGCATGTGACCTGCACAGCAGTAGGCCCGGGTCAGGGCTCACCAGCCTCAGACACCAGATGCCAGCACAGGAATATAGTAGGGGCTGTGCCTGCACATGAAAGCACACATGTGCACAGGCTCCTTGCCCTCACAAGGCCGCCTTGCTGGAGAGCTTGTCACACTGCTCAGTCAGACCGGCACAAGCCACCAGCTACAAGATGCCCATCAGATAGAAGACTCTTGACTGAGTTCTTCCCTCTTCCTCTCCCCACCTGGCTCCCCAGCACCCAGAATTTTGCTCAGCATCTTCCTGCAGGGCCAGGACGCCCTGTCCTGCTCCTCACACCTGCTGTGCCTCTTGCCCTTTGGCTGGTTCCCCTGAGGAGCTTGTTCCTCTGAGCCAGGCCCTGCTGGGCTCCAGCCTTGCCAGACCTGTCTTCTCTAGGCTCAGGGGGCCCTGCTTCTCTCTGTGGCTCAGGGCAAGTCTGGACCTCCAGCTCAACCTGGTGGTCATTCCACCCCAGAGGTTGCTCAGAGCCATTTGGCCAGGATGCAGAGCTCTCCTGGGTCCCAGGCCTCGGACTAAGAACACACGTGCTCTCCCCAGGCCCAGGGCTACGGCCCCCTCCCAGAGAGAGGTCAAGGGGAACCAAGTCAGTCTCTTGTGGAGAGCTGGGGCCTGAGCTGGCTGTGGAAGCCCCTGACTCTCCCTTTGGCCCTTCCGGAGATGCTAGGGCTGGGCTGGGTGCCAGGGCGCTCCCCAGCCTGCCCAGCTCTGTCCCGCTCTGCTTCTGCGCCTGTTCTTCCTCACTGGGGGCCGTTTCTGTGCTTTGGCTTCCCTGAAACAAGAGAATGACCCAGCTGGCTGCTAAGTTCAGGGGTCATGTCCCCAGCCCGCCCATCCTATGCCCAAATACCCACCTCCTGGCTCTCCAGCTCATCTTTGTCTTCTTTCGTATCCCACCTAAAGAAACACAGCACGTGGCAGGCCCTGCTCCTTCCCCTGCCCCACTTCATGCCACCCTCTCCATAGTTGGTGGCCCGTGTGCCCCAGGGAGAAGCCCAAGGATCTCAGAACGGGATTAGAACCAGAATGAGGCTCCGGGACACTTCCCTCCCAGCCTGGCTTTGTTCCCCAAATCAAACTATTTCCTTCAAACACCACCCACCCTAGCCCCATCCCGGGTTCCCAGCTGTTGTTTATGGCCAAGCCTGCACTGCCTTGAGTTCTGTGGGGACTCCAGACATGTCTCTGCCTGCACTGCCTGGGAAAGACACACCTCACTTCCCGGGGGAAGGGAGCTGCTGTAATTATCACCAGCCTCCCTGGACACCAGTCTCTTGCTGCTGCTTCCTCGGCGGATGGCCTCTCCCACATCTCATTAACCTGCCATCAGGCAGCAGTCAGCTAGGAGGCAGGGGCCCCAGGGACAGAGCAGGCACCTGGGCCTGTGTCGGTCCAGGAAGTCAGGACGCCCAGATGCCCGCTTCAGTTTTGTCCCGTGACACCTGTTACCTTCGGGCCCTGCCAGTCAGCCTCTCCTTTCCCCGGGCTTTGCTGCCTGTGGCGGTCGCCACGGAGGGTCTGCCGAGTTGTCCACCCCGACCTGCAGGGCATAGTACACAAATCAAGGCGAGAAGAGGGCCAGGTCGGCTGGCTCCCTTGTCAGTTATCAGGAGCCAGGTCGTCCCCTTCCTCCAACTCACTTTTTCCATCAGGGGGCAGTGGTGGGGGCTGTTGCTTGCGGTGGCTCCTGGGGCCTAAGGGAGGCAAAGGAAATGGGGAAAGGGTGTGGTGCCAAAGAACACATAAAGCAGGAACACGAGTTCTTCCAGCACCAAGAAGCTACAGCCTTCAGTCCAGTTGTGGGTTTTCTGCCTCCCCAAAAGAGGCCTGGCCTGGGGGTCAGCAGAGCCTGGCTAGGTGTCTTGACTTGTATGCAAATTGAGAAGCCCAGAAGTCCACAGAGCTCTTCCTACAGCAGGCCAGGGGCCATGCCACTACACCCATTAGAGACCTGCACCTCCAAAGGACCCCAGGGCAGGCCTCCACTGAGCCTCCTCCCGGGACTTTCTGGAATCAGAACCTGGACAAGAGCTATGGGCTCAGAGGGCAGGAGGGGCAGTCTTGGTGCCCTCCTCTGATAGTCAGGGAGCGGAAGGAAGATGTTCTCCGATGCCTCCCTTCAGCTCTGAAAATAAGTAGGAAACAAAGAGATAGAGAAAAGAGAGGACAAGGAGATAGGGGGTGGAAAAAGTCAAGGAAGGGACGGGTGAGGTAGGTGTTGGCTCACCCCTTCGGCTCCCTGCCCTGCCTGGACCCTCCTCCCTAGGCTTGCTGCAATCCTGTAGCCTGTGTGGACAGAGGAGGGGGTAAGGTTGCTGGTGCAGACAGAACAGCAGGCCCCACCCCCTAACATTACCCCCCACTGAATCCCAGTCCAAGAATGGAGGGCAGCAGGGAGATGGTAGGCCCCAGAAAGACAGGGACCCATGCCCACACAGAGCCCTGAGCCCAGGGCCTGACTAGAGGGCCTAGGCAAGGTCCTCTCCACCCTGGGGAGGGTCCTACCAGCCCTCCAAGCAGCACCCACAGTTACCCCAGCCCAGCCCTGCCACCCACGTGGGCTTGGCCTTGTCCAGGTCCCACGGGCGGCGCCAGTCACCCTGTGCATCTCTGTGCCGGGCGAGGCGGGCCAGGTCGATCTGCTCCCGCTCCTGCTTCCACTGGACATAGTCCCAGCCCACCTCCGGGGGCTCCCCCCCTGGCCGTCGGGGAGCTGGTCCTGGGGCCACGCCTGGACTCCGGGGTTCCCGAGCACCCTGCAAAGAGAAGACACTCAGCCCCACGGAGTTGAAGCAGAAGGAGGCCTGGAGTGGAGATTCAAAGATTCTAAGCCCTTCTTCTCTCAAGATTTCCACATCCCCATCTAAAAATCTGCTTTTCTCCCTCTCTGATGTTCTGTTTCCCATAGGCACGGTTTCTGTCTGCTTGTCAGCTGTGTGTCTGAGCAAATAAGTTAGGCCTCCTGTGTCTCATTTCCCCTTCTGTAAAATGGGGATAACAATAGCACCTACCCACAGGATCGCTGCAGGAAGGTAGAGACTGGCCCAGAGAGGGAGTGGCACCCTGAGGCTGTGAGCAAGAGCAAGGACTGGGGGCTGCTGCCACCTAGAGGTCACACCTGGCACATGGCCAGTCCCCTACAACCGCCTGCCCCCTCCCTGACTTCCCTGCCTACCTATGAGGCCAGATAGGGTAGGGAGCTGGATCTCATCTCTGGCTTAAACTGTCTCTCACTGCAAGGTCCACCCAAGCTGGAGACTGGTCAAAGAAAGGAAGGGGGTGGGAATTCTTACAGGTGCTGCCTCCACCCTGTCCCCCCAAATGAGGGACATATCTGACACAGCCTCTCTGCCTCCCCCAAATGGGCACCTCCACATCCATGTCCCCGTCCCCTCTTGAAGATGTACCTTCCATGCAGAATCTGAGCTGATGGACATCTGCACGGGGGGACTCCGGCCCACGCGCCCTCCAGGTGGCCCATCTGTGCTCTGGTTCCTCGCTCTGGTGGGCTTTTCACTCACAATCCGTCTGGCCTGGGGAAGTGAAGATGAGCAGTGTGGGAGCTGGAGAGGATGGGTGACCCACCCAGCACCTGCACTTCCCACCTACCCAGCTCACCTCAGCTTTGTTTTCCATGGTTACAGCCAGTTCCACTCGCTCCCCCAAGCAGAAAGTACCTGTGTGGTCCTCTGCATCCTCATCCTCAAGCATCTCATTCCTTGCCCAGTTCCTGCTGACCACCCGCTTCTCCTGCAGAACGAAGCTGCTCAGGCCACAATGGGCTGCGCCGGGCAAGACCTGCGTGCTGGGTCCTCTGGGTGTCTCCCCGGGCCAAGGTTCCAGCCCCAGCCCTCCCTGCAGTGTCCACAGAGGAGCTGACTCCCACCGGGTGTTCACATGCCAATGGCATTAGGTTATCCAGGGCCCAGGGCCACCCGGAGGCCCAAGATGCCACAGTGGTCCGTCATCTCTGAGCTGGGAAACCAAGAGCCCTCAAACAATGGGGCTTTGTCCCTCAGACACTGTTCCTAGCATTCTGCCCCGACTTCTCTATTTCCAATTCCTGCAGGGTTTTTGGCCCCCTTGGACTTGGGTTGGGAGTGATCTGTGCTTTGGGGCACAGGTGCAGGCCTGGGTAACTGAGAAAGGGTATAAGGCTTCTACTGGGGGCCCTTTCAGCTGTGGCCTTTTGGTAGGGGGGCAGCAGAGCCTGGGAGCTGGGGGGTGCCCCCCAGAACAGTTAGTGGAAGGAGGGGAAAAAGGGCTGCTGCCTTCCCTGACATGGGCTGGGCTTCCACCTCCTTGCCACCCGCCCTATCTCCCAGTGCAAGGCTTACACCAGGAACCTGGCTGATGGTGACAGTGAGGCCATCGGATCGGAAAAGCCCTGGTGTGGTCACAGCCATGCCCCCCTGCTCCGCCTGCCGACGGTCTTCCTGGATCTCCTGTGGGAAAACCCAGGGTCAGCACAGGCCATAGCCCCTCAGGTGCACAGAGACACAAACGCCGACAGGCCTACACAGAGAGACACCAGCGGAACACCAGGGGGCAGAGGCCGCACATCACAAGTCCCCAGGACCCTGACCAAGCCTCTGAGAGGGATCGTGTCCACCCTGACCCTGGCCCCGGGCCCAAAGACACATTCCTGAGCCCACAGGGAGAGAGCACCACACAGGCTCATGGGGGCCAGCCAGGGAGTGGCAACCACGTGGGTCCTCTCGGCCCCCATCACAGCCCACTCACCTGGTACCTGCGTAGCAAGGCTTGGTTCTTCTTGCGCAAGGCTACGATCCTCCGATCCAGCTCAGCATCCTTTTCCTCCTGCCTGCTCACTGGGGACTCGGCTCTGTGAGGCCTCTGCAGGGGACCGGGAACCCAGGCTCCTGACTGTCTCCCAACTTTCACATCCACCCACCCAACCTTATTCTCACCACCCAAGGAGCAGACCCCAGACTCACAGCTAAGGTCACGTGAGAAAGCAGGGGGTTACTCAGGGAGACGGCCCGTAGAAGGCCCCAAGCCCCCATTCCAGCTGGGCCTGTCTGCCTGTCGCTGCCTCCTGGGGGGAGCTAAGGTCAGGGCCTAGTACCCGAAGCCACAGCTCCCAGCAGGGGGCCGCCCCTCCCCCCCGGCTCTCCAGGGAGCTTCACGCCGAGCAGAGCCTGGATTGGGAGTTATAAATGGCTCTGGCAGTGGAACCTGCCGTGACTGGGAGGCTGCCAGGGGATTCGGGAGGTCGAGCGGGGAGCTGTTTGGCTCCCAGAACCACAGAAAAAAAAAGAGGTCCCAGCTACGTCCTGGGCTCTCAAGCCCTGGACCCCACTCTCCAGCCGGTAGGAGAGAGCCGCTCCCACAGGCCCAGCCTCTCCAGAGCCTGAGCTGCTGGCGTTCGGGGCAGAAGAGAGCCAGCTCCCTCAGCAGCCCCAGCCAGGGAGCCACCTTGAGCAAGCCATGTCTCTGCACCAAGATCCTGGGCTCCTTTCTGCCCGCAGAGTCTCAGCCGTGGTCAGTGCCCCTGCCCCGGCCTCCAACCGCCTCATCACAGCCCCTTTCCTCCCAGGCCCAGCTGTCCCCAGCTGCCCCCAGAGTGTGGCTGCCTGGTATCCCAGCCCCCTCCCAGTCCCAAGAAGCCCCCCGCCAAAGGTGAAGTGCCACTCACAGCCGAGTGCATGGCAGCAGCGGGTACCGAGAGAATTCCAGAGCAGCCCCCGGGGAGCCAGAGTGGGAGGGAAGCCGGAGCCACTGGAGCCGGGCCTCTGCCGGCCTCTCCCTGCCGGCTTCGCTGCTCAGCACACGAGATCATGTTGTGATTACAAAAGACTCCTCTGGGCTCCCTGCCAGGAACGCCGTGGCCGCCACCCCCACCCTTCCACTTTCAGAGGGCGAGGACCAGGGCACTGGCAACCAGCTGGTTCTGCCGGGCACCTCTCCCTGCCCCACCCCAGGATCCCCAGACAGACTGGCAGGGACTTCTGCCTGGTGGGCCTGGCCCACACAGGAGGCTTGCCTGCTCAGGCCCTGCCTTCACCCCAGGCCCTATGCCCCAGCACAGCTCCAGCCTGGGCCTGCTGCAGACAAGATGGGTGACCAGTGTAGGCCTCTGTCCCTTCCATTAGTAGAAAAAGGCCTACAGGATGCAGCCCAGCCTACCAGGTTCCTTGGTCTGAGGACCCCACCCCAAATGTGCCTCCCCTCTCCTGCTCCCTCTCCTCCTTAGTATGGGTTTAAGTAATTCGGAGGGATCAAGAAGTTCACCTCCCCTGGGCAGACAAACACCACCACATACCTAAGATAACACCATTAGTCATTCATTCCTTTAGGTTAAACATTGTCTTCTCTGTACAGTCATGCACCACATAACAATGTTTTGGTCAACAACAGATCACGTATGACAGAGGTCCCATAAGATTATATGAAGCTGGGCGGGGTGGCTCATGGTTGATGCCTATAATCCCAGCACTTTGGGAGGCTGAGGTGAGAGGATTGCCTGGACCCATAGGTTCGAGACCAGCCTGGGCAACTTAGCAAGACCTCATCTCTACAATAATTCAAAAAATTAGCTGGCCGTGGTGGCACGTGCCTGGAGTGAAAAGATCCCCTGAGCTCATCAGGTTGAGTCTGTGGTGGCCGTGAGCATGCCACTGCACTTCAATCTGGGCGACAGAGTGAGACTCCAACTCAAGAAAAAATAAAAAAAATTATATGGCACTGAAGAATCCCTGTGGCCTAGTGGTGACGTAGCCTTTGTAACATCGTACCACAATACATTACTTGTCTGTGTGATGCTAGTGTAGACAAACCTACTTACTGCACTGCCAGTTGTATAAAAGGATAGCACCTGCACTCGTGTACAGTACATAATACCCGATAAGGATAATACATGACTATGCTACTGGTTTATGTATTTACTAGCCTTTTTATCACTATTTTTGAGTCTTCTTTTTTTACTTATTAAAAAAAATAAGTTAACCGTAAAAAAGCTTCAGGCAGGTCCTTCAGGAGGTATTCCAGAAGCAGGATTGTTTTCATAGGGGATGACATCTCTGTGCGTGTTATTGCCCCCGAAGACCTTCCAGTGGGGCAAGATGTGGGGGTCAAGACAGTGATACTGATGATCCTGACCATGCGTAGGCCTAGGCTAATGTGTGTTTATGTCTTCATTTTTAACACAGAAGTTTAAAGAGTAAAAACAAAAACTTTTAAAATTAAAAGTAGAAAAAAGCACGTAGAATAAAGATATAAAGAAAAATATCTGGCCGGGCTCGGTGGCTCAGCCTGTAATCCCACACTTTGGGAGGCCGAGGTGAGTGAATTGTCTGAGGCCGTGGGTTCGAGACCCGCCTGGGCAACTTGGCGAAGAAGTTATTAAAAATTTAAAAGTTTATAAAGTAAAGACGTTATAGTAGGGCAACCCCTTTGGGTTCCCTTCCACCGTGGGAACTTTTCTGTTCTCTCAATAAATCCTGCTTTCTCACTTAAAAAAAAAAAAAAGGAAGTTATAGTAAGCTAAGTTTCATTTATTCTTGAATAAATAATTTTTTAAAAATAAATTTAGTATAGCCTAAGCATACAGTGTTTATACAGCCTTCAGTTGTGTACAGTAATGTCCCAGGGCTTCACATTCACTTATCACTCACTGACTCACCCAGATCAACTTCCAGTCTTGCAAGCTCCATTTATGCCCTGCACGAGTGTACCACTTTTTATTTATTTTTTATTTTTTTGAATCCGTCTGCCAATCTACCTCCCAAGCTGGAGTGCAGTGACAATCATGGCCACCTCAGCCTCAACCTGCTGGGCTCAGGCAATCCTTCTATCTCAGCCTTCCAGTAGCTGAAACTACAGGTACACACCACCACCACACCAGGCCGATGTTTTGATTTCTTGTAGAGATCTTACCAAGTTGCCCAGGTTGGTTTTGAACCCCTGGGTTCAGGCAATCCTCTCACCTTTGCCTCCCAAAGTGCTGGGATTACAGGCGTGAGCCACTGTGTCCAGTCGCTCTCTTATCTTGTATTTTTACAGCACCTCTCCCACATTTAGATATGCTTAGATATACAAATACTTAGCATTGTGTACAGTTGCCTACATATTCACAGAAACACGCTGCATAGGTCTATAGCCTAGAAGCAATAGGCTATATACCATGTAGCCTAGGTATATGGTAGGCTATATTATCTAGGTTTGTATAAGACGCATATCCCAGAATGTATCCCTGTTATTAGGCGTTGCATGACTGGATTTTAACGTGCAGTCACTCCCAGGGTGCTCCACTGTTTGGGCTTCTAGCTCCTTGTTTTGTGAGCTTGTCCTTCCTCCAGGGTCCTTGCCATCACAGCTCAGAGCTGGCCAACAGCCTGCCTCACTCAGATTCCTAACTCTGGGCCCTTCCTGGTCTTGCTCTCTAAGGCTGACCCTTCTGGTTTCTCTGACTCCAAGAAAGGAAGCAGCCCTTCTCAGGAAAGCCTCTCCCCAAATCTTCCTCAAACATCTGAGACTGGTCTCCCTGCTCAGGGGGGCAGCCTGCCTAGCAGTCCCACTCTAGAGCCTCCGGGACCCAAGGCTTGGGGGTGCTAACAGAGAGGGGTTGTCTGTCTGGATTAGGCATGCCTTGGGTCTGTTTCAGTAGTTACAAGGCTCTGAACAAGGCCCTGAGGTAAATTTCAGAAGCCCCTGCATTCCCCACATCCCTGACAGACCAGGCCCGGGTTTCCCTAACCCCACACCACAGCTTGCCCCCTGTGTCTCCAGAGCAGAGAGCCCGCCGCCTTCTCTCTCCTTCCAGACCAACCCAGGCAGCCAGAGGTCCAACCTCTTGCACTGCCCTTCTCCCTCCCCACCATGCTTAGCACCTTCCCTGTCCAGGCCCCACACCCCATCTCCAGAGTGCTCATCCTGCTTGCAAATGCCACTGCGTTGTCTGTCTCTTCCTTTCCTGCCGGATGTCCCTACTGAGTCAGACTCGTCTGCTCTCCCAGCAACCATGACGCACCCAGGCTCCGCACCCTGGGCCTCTCTCTCACACACACACACACACACACACACACACACACACACACACACACATGTGCACACCCTCTCTCTCCTTCTCCCACCCTCCTTGTGTCCTGCCCCACACAGGCTGCTGCTGAGTTTCAGTCCAGCCTCGGACAGCTTCAGAAGATTCCAGAGGCCTCAAGCTCCCCTTGGCCTGCCCCACACAATCCAGGACACCCACAGAGCACTGGCCCAGGAGGGAGGCCTAATGCTCTCCACCCCCTTAGGAACTCAGGACCTCAGACCAGGCCTAGGGAGGAGGCTGCAGGGACCAGGCAGGGTCTTTGTGAACCTCTTCTGGAGGATGGGGGCAGGAAAGCGGCAGCACAGGCGGGAATCCAGCATCCCATAGGGAGAGTGGCCCAACTCTTCTGGAAGGTCCTACAGGGAGAGACTCCTTTAACCCAGGGGCAACGCCCTCCTGGTCCGTCAGGCCAGAAGCCTGCATGCCCAAAACAAACCAACCGTCAAACAGGGCCTGGCAGTTGCTTGGCCATATGCTTCCCAGTGCTATTCACACAAGAAATCACACCTCTGAGCAGCCACCACCGTCTCCCACTTTCTCCAGAGTCTGTGGTTGACCTGTCTGTTCCCCCATTGGACAGAGGCTCTCTGAGGGCAGGAATGACGTGCCAAGCGCCTCTGGATCCCCAGGGCCTGGCACTGTGCCCTGCATGCTATAGACCCTTCCTCGGAGCCTGTGGAATGATGTGAGTGAATAATCCTTGCTATCCTGTGCGTAGCTGCGCCGGCCTTTCTGGGTACCTAGAACACACACAGCCCTGAGGGAGCCGGTGGGGGGTAGAGGCCCCTAACCGTGCCCACTCTCTGTCCTGGAGAGAGGTCTCCAGGAACCAGCGAGACGTCCCCAGTGAGCCCGCGTTTCTGTTTCTCTGTGCCACCACGAGGGGGCAGCAGAGCCCGCCGGCCTGGTCCTGGGTCGGGGCGGCGGTTCCCCTTCTCCCGTCTTGCTCCTCAGCTCCTCCCCCAAGTCTCTGGAGCCCCCACCTCTCAACTCTGTCGCGCGAGAGAAGCCATCCGGTTGTAGAAGTCGGCTTTTATTGATGAGACGGAGGCCCAAAGAGGCGCCGCCATCTGCCCAGATCGCACAGCCTGTTTGTGACATGCACAAAGCGAGAAGCCAAGGCGCTGCCTCCTGCTCAGGGCGCTTTTCCCCGGTGGCCCTGCCAACGCGGTTCTGCTGACACTTCACTCTGTGCCCTCCCTCTCTCCGTCCGGGTCAGGCGGCTTGTCCCGGCACCTCGGGCTCAGGCCCGGGTCACAACTCTTCCCCGGCTGGTTCCCCACCCTTCCAAGGCCAGCTGCCAGCTCAAGCGACACCCCCTCCCTGCCAGACAGACCGTATTTGGACCCAACTCGTGGTCTTTAGAACACAGACCTGGAGGCCACCCTCAGTATAAGATGGCTCAAGTCGGGACTCTCACCAAGGAGAGAAGGGGAAGGAGGCCTGCAGGGAGGAAAGACCCTTTGAATCACACACCGAGGCAGACAGAGCCCCTGGGAGCACAGGCCAGGCGGAGGCTCCACCCATGAGGGCAGAGCCACTCAGACCTAGTTCACTGTTTCCGGAATGGTTGCCCTGCACCTGGATCAAGAAAATAGAAGCACCCTGGTCTTGCCCTACTCCTCAACCTTGTCATAAGGGGGGGGGGAGGGATGGTGGATTCCAAATTGATGTCACCCTCATGGGCTGTGTCCCTTATCTCTCAAGTCCTCATTTTATAGTGTACACACTTCACTGAGTATTTGGAGATGAAATGAAATAACATGGGTAACCATATCTGGGACAAAGTGTGACTTTCCTCTTGCCTCAGGTTACTTCGTGATAACCACCTTCTGGCCACAGTATCCTTTGAGGGTCCCCAAAGGCTGCCTCCCATCAACCCACTGGGACCTGAATACATTGAAGACTTGGCTCTGGGGACCATTTGTGACCTGGTGGAGGAGATCCTGAGGTACCCTCTTGGCCTCCTCCCCTCCTGTCTCCTGTCCAGCAAACCCCTTCCAGGGAATCCTCCCTGTCTGCTCCCTAGACCCATGCCCTGTCCCTCTGCAGTTTCTGGCCCTCTCTCCCCAGCCAGCAATGGTGCTCCTGGACGAAGTCCCTGTGTTCCACCTGCCTCTGGATCCCACCAGACCCCGTTCCAAGCTCACATTACAGTGCTCGGAAACCATTCTTCTTGGCTAAGGTCTGAGCCCCTAGAAGTCACTGGTGTCACTTGCTAGCTCTGGGTGGGCGAGTGAGTGTTGAAGAGGATAGGCAAGGCAGGGTTGCATGAGAATGCAGTGACCAGGAAGGTGGACCCTCCAGATGGGAAAGGGCAACAGGATGGCTTAAAGCACAGTGTTCCTTTCCTACAAACCCACTACCCCCTCCACACCCCACCGCGGCCACTCCTGTCTCAAGAAACTGCCATTCTGACTCATGATTCGAGGTCTGTGTTCAGGGTCCTGGCCTTGCATGGGGAGACTTCAAAGCTCATGAGGCAGAGCTGGAGGGAGGAGCCCTGGACAGAGTCCCGCTGGCAGGGACAAAGTCTGAGCCACACCTTTCCCAAGAACACACGGCAGAGCAGGGCAGGGCCCAGGCTGAAAGCCCTTTGAGGCATCCAGAAGCAGAAGGAAGGCTGGGCTGGGGACCTACTCCTTTATTCTGCTGTTCAGGACACACCCAGGGCTGGGCATTTCCAGCAGTGGAACATGAACCCTGGCATGGAACTGAACCCCTGAGGGTTTCCTGCAAAGAGGAACCACCATGTTTTCCCAGAACCCCACCTTGACCGCCAGCCCAGAGCTCCCCACAAGCAGAGACTGAGCGCTGCCCCTGTTGGGACCTGCTCAGGCCATGCCATCAGCCGGGCACCTAGCGTGCATGTAACCTGGCCAAGGTGATGCAGGAACAAGGAAGTGAAGAGCCAGCCTCCACCTCAAAGACGCCTGCCATTACCAGGCAGTGTTAGCCTCAGGCCCAGGCAGGACAGGGCTCAGGCCCACTAGGGATTTCTCCAGAAGGAGATGAGCTTCAAGATGTTGAGCAAGACTCAGAAAAGTTGAGGGCAGTGAGAGGGCATTCCGTGAATTCATGAGAGAGAGCAGTGTGGTGGAGAAGGCTGAGAAGTGGCCGTGGTTTTCACCCACAAGAGGACATCAGGTTAGGAAGATATAGGCCAGGCTGGGGAGGCCTCTGGAGGACAGGTAGAGAAGGTTAAGTGGTCCAGAGGAGCTCACTGAAGGTTTTAAATCAGCAGCAATGAGGACACACAGTGGTTTAGGAAGCTGAAGCCAGAACGGTCCAGATGGTTTGCATTGGGCAGGGATGGGGGTGGGAGAGTTAGACAGGCTGTGTCCAGATGCTGGAGGGGAGCTGTCTGGGCCAGGCAGGAGGGGAAAGGGGGAATCCAGGGAAGGAGTGAGCAGGACAGCCTTCAGGAGACCTCAGAGCCTATGCACGGCTGGGAAAGGGCCAAGGCAACATTAAGGGCTCAGGCCTGGGGGCCCTCACAGAGGTGGGAAGCAAGTAAGCTGACCTGCTGTTCCCAGGATACTCCTTCCTCTGAGGTGGGAAGAAAAGTGCAAACTGGGTAGGCAGAGGGGACAGACAGGCTCTGCGTCTTCTTGAAGCTTATCACATGGGGCTGAGGCAAGTGAGATCACATCCACATTTTCCCTACCCAAGCCTACATTTTGAGGGCAAACAGAGCCTCAACCTTGTGTGTGCCCCCTCTATTCCTTGGCAACTAGTAGGGAGAATGTCTGGCGTGTCTTTGAGGGATGGAGAGAAGGATGAACAGAAGGCCGAGGGACAGGTGAGAACCAGAGGGTCACTGAGCAGAAGGGAGGGCACTTGGAGTGGCCATATTTGGCATGGCTCATGGACTCTCACTCAGCCTAGAGGCTTCCAGGCGGGAGAGGGCAATCAGAGTGTGAGAGAACATGCTGAAATGCAAGGCCTGGGACGTCTGTGGGTGGGGAGACACGTGGGCGTGCCTCTGCCGCTAGGCACTGGTTGTCACAGAGAGGGCCTTCGCTATATGTCCTCACTGTCCGAAAGTGTTCCCCCGTGGCCTCTACTGCCCCGAGAGACCCTTCAGTCTCTTCCTGTCTTCCCCTTTCCTTTCTGATCCCAGCCCTCCCACCCCAGAGATGTCTCTTCTTGCTTCATAGAGCTCCTTTCTTCTCTGCTCTGTGGCTTTCTTGTAGGGAAGCACCACTTCTCTTAGCCTGGCAACAAGTCCAGGCACTTGGTGGGTGCTTACAATCTAGGCACAGTGGCCAAGGGGTCAAGGGGACACACACAAGGTTGAGGCTCTGCTTGCCCTCAAAATATAGGATTGGGTAGGGGAAAGAGTCCATGAGCACATATACTCTGCTTTAGACTGACTCCAATGTGACACCATTGCTATGGGCACCCTCCTCCCTCCCCGCTGGCCTCCTATCCCGCTCAGGCCACTAAAGCTGCCCTATCTTCTCTGACCACCCATCAAGGCAGGACCTACCTCCTCCACCCAAGGCCTCACTAACTCTACGATCCACACCTGGAGTTCAGACCCTTACTCCTGAGATGGTGAGTCCTGAGGCCCTGAACCTAGAACCCAGAGCATCGGGCCCTCATGCACTCCTTAGCCCCCGCTTCCCTCTTTGGGGGGGGGTCTGTGAAGACATAGGCCTTTCTTTTCAGTTTCCCACCACAGGCTGGGAGTGAAGTTTGGGAGGTCGTGGAGTCAGGATTCCTGAGGGGAAAAGGAGGATTGTTCGGAGAGTAGGGCTTGGACGGCTGGCGAGGGCAGTGAGTGGGTGGACACAGGGGTACCATTCACACATTCAGCATGGAAGCCTGGTGGACCCCACACCTTTGTAAACTTCCCTTGGGACTTTCACCCCTCCCCTGCAGCCTGCCCTGCTCTGGCTCCTGAAGGCCTGCAGCATACATATGCAGAACAGACTAATAACTCACCACCTAGTCATAAACCAAAGTCCTTTGACCATGTTATCAAAGCAGTCTGGAACTTTTCAGAATACCATTCCTAAAAGAAGAGATAACCTCATGTGAACACAGGGCTCTAGACGTAAATAGTTCCCCATTGGGACTAACTATACACTGGTTGGGTGACCTCAAGCATGTTTCTTTTTATTTATCTATTTATTTTTTGTAGAGACAAGGTCTCACTATATTGCCCAGGGTGGTCTCGAACTCCTGGCCTCAAGCAATCTTCCTGTCTTGCCCTCCCAAAGTGCTGGGATTACAGATGTCAGCTACCACATCTCACAAATGTGAGAAACCAGCCAGGCAGGTTTCTTCTTTATCTTTTCTTTCCTTCTTTTTCTTTCTTTCTTTCTTTCTTTCTTTTTTTTTTTTGAGTAGAAATCTCACTCTATCACCCAGGCTGGAGTGCAATGGCAGTGGCACGCTCACGGCCACCACAGCCTCGATCTGCTGGACTCAGGCGATCCTTCCACCTCAGCCTGCCAAGGAGCTGGACCCACAGGCGCACACCACCACGCCCGTCTAATTTTTTGATTTATTGTAGAGATGAGGTCTCGCCAAGTTGCCCAGGCTGCTCTTGAACCCCCCGGACTTGGGCAATCCTCTTGCCTCTGCCTCCCAAAATTCTGGGATTGCAGGCATGAGCCACCACGCCCAGCCAGGCAGGTTTCTTAATGTCTCTGAACCCTGGTGTAATTTTAATCTATAAAAGAGATGAAGATAATATTAATAACACTTACCTCCAAGAGCTGATGTAACTGATACGGTAAGAGAACCTGACACAAATTCTTTCCTGCCCACCATGAAAATAAAGGAGAAGCACTCTTTCACCTCATCTCCATTTTTTTTTTCTGATGATAGTCATGTTACTTTCATAATTATAGCTCTAATTAAGGTCAGATTGGTGTATCATAAACAGCACACCAGTTTGAATTGTACAGTTTGGTGTTTTATCATATGTGTACTCCATGAAATCGTCATCACCATCCAGATAAAGAGCAAATTCATTGACCCCAAAGTTTCTTGATGTCAATTCTGGTGTCTCTTTCTACTCCCTCCCCCACTCCCCCCATCACCGGGCAACCACCGATCTGCTGTCACTGAGTTCACATTTTCTAACATTTTATAAAATTCTAGAATTTTATAGATGAAAGTATACGATATGTACTCTTTATGTCTGGCTTCCTTCAAGCATAATTATTTTGAGATTCAGTCATGCTTTGGCCTGAATCAATAGTTCATTCCTTTTGATTATTGAATAGTACTACCATTTATTAATATGCTAAGTGAAAGATATTTGAGAAGTTCCCACTTTTTAGTTGTTCTCAAAACTATTATGAAATTCAAGTATAAACCTTTGTGAAGACCTATGTTTTCAATCTTCCTTAGGTAGATGTTACTTTTTTTTCTTTTCTCATATTGTTTTGTTTTTAATCTTTTTATTTTAAAGATGTGGGGTACAATTTAGCGTTAAGTATATTACGCAGGTACCCCTGTTCATTTTGCAGGTACACCTGTTGATGAGGTGTGCTCCCCGCCCCCCCACAGTTTCCCATTACTGCTAATCCTGCCCCCCCCACCCCACAGTTTCTCTTGTTACTTTTTTTTTTTTTTTTTGAGTTGGAGTCTCACTGTCGCCCAGACTGGAGTGCAGTGACCACTCCCGGCCACCGCAGCCTCGACTTACTGGGCTCCGGCGATCCTTCCACCTCAGCCTTCCAAGTAGCTGGAACTACAGGCGCACGCTACCATGCCCGGCTACTTTTTTTGATTTATTGTAGAGATGAGGTCTCGCCTGCCCAGGTGGGTCTCGAACCCATGGGCTCAGGCAATCCACTCACCTCAGCCTCCCAAAGGTGCGGGATTACAGGCTGAGCCACCGAACCCGGCCTTGTTACTTTTTAAAATGAATCTAAGGAGATTCAAGAGTAGCTAGATCCTCCCTCCAAGATCCTTACAGGCAAACCCAGAAACAGTGGCAGTTTCATTTTTCTGCTTTTGGTTTCATACAGCTCTTGTTCTCCTTGTTGAAATGGGGCCAACTAAGCTCCTCATCTGGCAGAGGGTGGGAGTCTTAGGTGTCCTCTGTTTTGCACAGCATTATAAGCCCAGGGTCGGCAGTGTAAGCCCATGTCAACCAGGGAGCTGAGACCACGTGAGAGCTCCTCTCTTGTTTTTCCAGAAAAAAAAATTTTTTTGTCTTGCAAAATATCTTAAAAAGAGAGAAAAATAAATAAAACTGAAATATAGACCACAGAAAGAAAGGCCAGTTATGACGCAACAATAACTAACCAACCCTTCGTTCATTCACCGAATACTTACTGGGCTCCCTTCCCACTTGTCTAGATCCCATCCTGGAAATCCACATTGCTGTGTCCCGTTTTCAATCCCTGGCTAGGTCCCTGGGCCAGGCAGCACATTTGAGAACTCATGCCTGGGGGCTGGCTCTCAGGGCAAAGAGTTTACCAGGTCCTCTTCTACTAGGGTCACTATTCCCTCCTCTGCCTGCTGAAAGGAGGTGACCATCCTATCTATTTTGTAGGAGTCAGGGGGTTAGCGCATGTGTGTGAAGCACCCCATGCATGGCCTGGCTTTCAGTAGGAGCTTCACAAATGTTTAGAGCAGGTCCCTGAGTATAAACAGGGATTGCCAGGGTTGGGGACCCTGCCTCCCTCCTGTGGTATCTCATTACCATACTAATCTGGTAATGGGTTGTTCCCCACTCTGCCTCCTGTCTACTCCCCTCTCTCACATACTCAAACACCCTGCTTCCAGCTGCTCTTTGCCCTAAAAGGGATTAATACATCCTTCCTCATTCCCTTCAGCCCTCTGCCAATGACCCTCCCAGTGCACCTGGCCAATCCCAGCCCCTCCCTATCCTGTACAAATACACCTGAAGACAGACAGCACCTCAGACTTCCTGCCCCAGCTCTGCACTCTCAGGTAGGGACTTGGTTCTGCTTGCTGTTGGCAAAAGGCAGGAGTGTCTCTGGGGGGAATGTGTTGCATGTCACTGTGGTCGGGTATCTGGGTTTGTGTGTATGTGCATTGAATTGGTATCCATGCCTCTGTGTTTCTGTGTGGGTGGGCGGGTCTGTGTGCTGAACGGCTGTGCACTTGGATGCATGTCTGTCCATCTGCCTTGCCCACATTCCTGGACTGGACACCTGCACCTCCACTATCTACTTCAGTTATCATTGGTTTACAGCCTCTGCCATGCCAGGCAGAGGGTCTTAGCTGAGAGTTGAAGGGATTGCATTAGGTCCCTTCCAGGGCTGCCGATTCCCATCCTGGGAAGTTGAGAGATTGTGATTTAGATTGCAGTAAACTCAAACTTTATCTGTTGAACACACAGGTGTTCCTTGTGTCACTCCCTGCTCTTGTCCCATCAAGATGGATCCAGGTAAGCACTGTGGCTGGGAGGCTGTGGGGTGGAAGAAGGACAGGAGAAGGAAGGAGAGTGGTGAGGCAGAGTGATTGGTGAGCCATATCTGCTGCATGCCAACAATGTGTATGTGTGCATTGTGTGTGTGTGTGTGTGTGTGTGTGTGTGTGTGTGTGTGTGTGTATGTGTATGAAGGTGGCAGTAGGGGTTCACAATGAACACAAGCCTTATATTGTGAAGAATATGTTACAGTTTAAGAAACATGCTTACCCATCCTCCATCTCACTAGAGCTCCAGCCTTGCATAAAACAGGCAGGTGCTTCTCCCACTGCACACATGAGGCTCCAGGAAGCTAGGGTCATGCTCAGGGTAAGGCCAGGGAGGTGTGGCTGGGTTGGAGCCCAGAATCCAGCTCTTGACAGCTGTGCAATCAGCTCCCCTCAAAAGGAACGAAAGACCATCCTGGCCTTTGATAAATAGCAGGCGATTTTCACCAATGGAGAACTTCAGAACATTCAGGACCACTCGGGTGAGTTGCTGCAGAATGAGCCCCTAAACCCACAGTTGGGCAGGCTGGATGGCCCAATCAGTGTGGGTTTCCTGCAAGAAGGCAGC
Source organism: Carlito syrichta (assembly GCF_000164805.1). Classification (NCBI taxonomy): domain Eukaryota; kingdom Metazoa; phylum Chordata; class Mammalia; order Primates; family Tarsiidae; genus Carlito; species Carlito syrichta. The sequence goes on from NW_007256321.1 coordinate 550,788, forward strand.
ACAAAGTTGAGTCAGAGACACTTCCAGGTGGCAAGAAGCATGAGCAAAGGCTGAGACCAGAATGTCAAAAGCATAAACCAACAAACAGCTCTGGCAGGCTGAGCACAGATTAGGCTGAGATAATTGAGAAGGGCAGGGGCAGATGAGAAGGGAGGGTGGGGGCAGAAACAGGGTTTGCTACCGCAAAGTGCCTCTAAGCTAATAGAGTTGAGACAAAAACCCACACCTCCTCACTGGCTCCACTCCACCCAGGAAGACTCAGCCCACTGGTAAGCACACAGGGATACACACACAACTGGACTTTGTACCAACTTTCAGTATGGGTCTGTTGGTGAGTGAATGAATGGAGGCATGACTGTAAGGCAAGTGACTAAGTCTGAGAGGCCCTGTTGGGGTAGGGGTGTGGACACAAAATCAGTGCCAGGGAGAAGACAGGCTTTTCACTGCAGAACCAAATGACCAATGCTGCTTCTTGTTTTCCCTCCCTTTTCTACAGGTCGGAAGGTCGGAAAGTTCCCTAACCCTCTCCCCTTTTCCTCCCCACTGTCATGCCCTCCAGACCCCCAGCCGCCTTCCTAGACCCTCAGGGAGCAGCCACCACTTTCCCCAAATGAAAAGTAGGGAGCGGGCTCAGGCATCAGCCACATGGGGCGGGCATCCCTGCATTCCTCCACCCCCTGCAGGCTGCAGCCTTCTCTCTGGCGCTCTCTCCTCTGTTTTCCCATCTGTCTTTGTCCTTTCCTCACATCTCCTCCCTACCCCAGCAGCCATCCTCTCTCCTGCTGCTTCTCCGCCTGTTCTGTGCTTCTCTGCTTTCCTGGCTACCCCCACAGCCTCACTGGATGGCTGGCTTGCTCCCAAACCTCAGTCACATTGCAGGGCCCCTAGGACCTGCCTCTTCCAGAGAAGAGAGGCTCCCTTCTCTCCATAGGCTACCACCAGTAGACCCAGCTCCTAGGCCTGGATCTGTGTCCCCCCAAAACAAAAGAGCCATAGAAGGGAAGCAGCTGTTTCCAGGCATCACTGAGTCTAACGGGGCAGTGGCTGCTCTACCATGGTCACAGGAAAGACCCAGCCCTGGACCTTGCCTCTTTCTCACTTGCACCAAGCCCTAACCCAGCCCTAGGAGGCAGAAGCAGACTGGGAAGTTACCCAACCCCCAGAGTGGAAGCTCCACCCCTGCTACACTGGGACCAGTCCCCAGTGTCTTAGCATGGGGACAAGATGGTGTCTCTCTCCTCCACCCTGGACCTGTGGCAAGAGGCAAAGAAACTCCTCTGACCTTGGGGCCTCAGGAGTGGTCCCAGGCAAGACAGAGGTTAAACTTCACTTTTTCCAGGCCTGTTATGGCTGAGGTAGTAAAGCTTTGACTTTATGTTCTATTCTTCCTGATTTCCTGGGACTGGGACTTGCTCAGGAACAGGCATGAGCTCACACACACACCCATTCTCGTGTATACAAAACCACACACTCCATGCATGCATCTGTGCTCACTGCATGTTTGTATATGCATCCACCCACATGCACGGACACAGCACACACCCTGTACGTACACACACTACCTATATAGAGAACACTCATAGCTTCACCTTGCCACCTCCTACCCTTGGTCTGCTCTCACCCTCCAGCTTATCTTCCTCCTCTTCCTTCTCCTCAGTTTCTGCCTGCATCTCTCCCCATGCAATCTCTCTCCCCCTGACCAGGCCCTCAGTGAGCTCCTCTGCAGTGTCCCCCTGCCCCTTATCTTTACCCTTGTCCTCAAGTACAGTGAGCCTACAGTTCCTAGCATGGTAAATCTTCTAATCACTCTGCAAGGGTTCCTGGGTAAGGGACGGGAGAAGACAAAATCATTCTGCTTCTTAGTTACAGACAAAATAAACAGAGCAGGAAGTGGGAATCATAGCTCAAGGAATAGAGACCAACAAATCCAGGTTGCTCCCCTGTTGTCTGCTCAGTTCTCTGGCTTCACCAAGACTAAGGGCACAGCGCTAGAGGAGGCATTTGCTACCCCTGCTTCCCAGTCCTTCACCACAACCCCTTGCTTTCCCAGGAATCTTGAGTCCCTAGGGGAGTGTGGTGAGGGGGAGCTGACCTCAGGTAAGCTTGGTCCAAACCTCTGACTCTGACATTGACTTTCCACAGGGTCACTACAATGGAGGCTATCCCTGTGGGCCACCACCTGTCTGCTGCCCACAGCCCTGTGGGCCACCCCCTGGCTATGGCCCAGGGCCCTGTGGGCCTTCCCCCGGCTATGGCCCAGGGGCCTGTGGGCCTTCCCCCGGGTATGGCCCAGGGCCCTATTGGCCTTCCCCTGGCTATGGCCCAGGACCCTGTGGGCCATCTCCTGGCTATGGCCCAGGACCCTGTGGGCCACCCCCTGGCTATGGTCCAGGACCCTGTGGGCCATCCCCTGGCTATGGCCCTGGGCCCTACTATGGTCCCTGCTTCTGAGGAAACAGAAGAAAACAGGACACAAAATGGAGAGCCTGAGTGAAGCGCTCTGCTTACCTGGCATGGGGCCTGAGCTGAAATCTTCTTTTCCTAATAAACAGCCTCCTAGAGGCCATGTTCAATTCTTAAAAGAACCTGTCTTCCTTCACCTCCAGCCTGACAGTCAAAGGCTCCAGTCATCTCTGTGTTCCCTAGTTGTAAAAATAGGATAACCCATCTAGGATTTTCAGAAGTTTGGCTCAGTGGTGCTCCCTGTATATGGCTGTATAAGGTCACCCCTCTTTTTTTTCACTCCTGTCTCCTCTTATCAAGGGACCTCAAGTGTGGCATCATTACCTCTACGCCATCCTGTACACCCAGATTTTGTGAGACTTCCAAGGTCCATATTTGCATGCCTCACTCTACAGATCAGAAGCCTTCCCTACCGTCCAGATGAATTTCTCATCATTCCCTGAAAATACACTGAACCTTCCAACCTTCTTAACTTTACACAGTTCCTGCCCCACACCCCAGATCTTTCTTCTAACTCTTCTGTCTCCACATTTTCAAAACCTACCCTTTCTTCCAAGCCAGCCAAAGCCCCACCATCTCCATGAAGCCTTTCCTAAGGCCCATTAGGAAGAGAGAAGTCACCCTTCTTTGCACACTGCTCCTTCTCTGCAGCAAGCTGCAGGAAAGAGATGGCACCAACCATACCCTTCCTAGATGGCACCAACTTTTAAGCTGGACCTTTGTCTCTTCAAGCAAACTGTAAGTTGTCCAAGGCAGGCCCAACACTTCTACACATCTAGATTCTCCCACTGCATTCTTTATGACCTGTGTCTTGCATAGTCTGGCATCTGCACACATCTTAGGAATACCTATAGTCCATCCACTCCTTCTGACTCTCCAGCCCCACATCCTCAACCAAAGCATCTCCCTGGGCACGCAACCACCTGCTTGCTGTGAAACCCTTTCTGCGTATCCAAATCCCACATCCGGGACCCTCTCCACTCCACAACCCCCAGGACTCTCACACCGCAGATATCTATTCTAGTTCTGCCACAGCCCTCTAGCCAGGACTGTCCACCGTCCATCACACCCAAATGTGCTCTGTTCTCCCCTCTCCCACAGCTACTTTCCGATGGGGGAGCCGGCCAAGTGCATTGGAATGAGTGGCTGGGGTGGGGGCTAAGAGCGACTATTTAAAAAGGGAGCTGGAGCCGGGCTCGGTGGCTCAGCCTGTAATCCCGCGCCTTTGGGAGGCTGAGGTGAGTGGATTGCCTGAGCCCGCAGGTTCGAGACCCGCCTGGGCAGCGAGACCTCATCTCTACAATAAATCAAAAGATCAGCCGGGCGTGGTAGCGCATGCCTGTAATTCCGGCTACTTGGAAGGCTGAGACAGAAGGATCGCTGGAGCCCAGCAGGTCGAGGCTGCGGTGGCCGGGAGCGGCCACTGCACTCCAGTCTGGGCGACAGAGTGAGACTGCAACTCAAAAAATAAATAAATAAATAAGTAAATAAAAATAAAAAGGGAGCTGGGGATCCTCTGAGTGTCTCTCTTCTTCCTCCCTCCTCTATCATATACCGCACTTGAATAACGGGCTCCACGTGTGAAGGGCACAGACCCAGGTCCAGGTTCAAGTTCTGTCGGCTAAGAAGAAAGATCCAATTTGAGCAGATACCTAGCCCTACCGGGGAAGAGACAAGGGCGCTGAGCAAATGTAGAACTACAGTCGCCCGGCCTCTCGAACCCTCGGCGTCCAGCGTTGTGAAGTGCAGGCGTGAAGCTCCCACCCTCCTTCCGGCTGGAAGAGCCTGCGTTTCCACTTAGAAGGATCTCTGCATGGGCCGCGCTCCCTGGTTCCTTACGAGAAGGTCGAAGCCCCCAGGAAGGGTCAGATGGCTGGGCTCCTAAAAGCAGCTCCCAGACCTGGCCAGGGTGGAGGGGTCTACACCGCCAGCCCTCGGTCTTGGAGAAAGTGAGCAGGACTCAGCGCCGCGGCGCCGCGCCCATTGGCTGGGC
>NW_007256321.1:555332-564845 GCF_000164805.1 Carlito syrichta
CAGCGGTCCGGCTCCCGGTCCGGGTCCGGAAGGGGAGCAGCGGCCCGAGGGAGAACCCTTGGCCCCAGACGGCAGCCCCCCGAACAGGTAGGGCGGACCGCTCCGCAGACCCAGCTCACAGACCTTCCCAGCACCCACGCCCCAAGTATCCCTAGTCTAGTAGCCGCCATATGTCGCCCCATTCATTCCCCAAGACCTTCCGAGAGCCCCTTCCCGGGATCGCCACCCTCTCGCCCCCCTTGCCACGCCCTCATCCTGCAGGATCGACTTCCTCGCTCCCTGACACCCCCTAGTGTCAGCCCCCATCACCTTTCTCGCTTAGGGAACCTGCCCCACCCACTGTTCCTTCTCCTCTAAGGTTGGCGTTCCCTGGGTCCTCCTGCCTCCCGTGCCCCTCCCTCTAGGCCCTGCCCCTGCGTCTTCTTAGGAAGCCCCAAGCTTGCAGCAACCTCAGTCCGGGTTTCAGCGTGTCAGTGTGCAAGGGGTGCGCATGTATCGTGGACGGGAGGCTCGCCAAGGCGGATGTTCTGGGGATGGCAGACACCCGGCAGCCACGTCAGGGACTGTCTTTGTCCGTCACCGTCAGTCGCTTGCCTGTCCTGCATGGCCCCCAGCTGTGCACGTGTGGGTTCCAGTCCCTGCATGTGGCAGCCACACTCGCTGGAGTCGCTAAAGTGGGAAGGCTCTGACTCTCAGGCTGCTGCTCCGGACCACCCCCGAAGGAGCCCCAGACTGGTGCGACAGGAGGGACACCCTCCTGCTGAGGGCCCAGGCCTGGATACTTCTCCCTTCCCATCCTCCACCATATGTGTGAGGGAACAGCCCAGCCAGGTAGCAATATGGCGCAATTTCTGTGCCCTGGCTGGCTCTACCACCCCCAGAATCCCTCCTCTGACATGACACTGCTTTCTCTCCTGCCTGAAACGAAATAAAAAGCATTCTTTGGTGGCAAAAAGCAGAGATGGACACATTGTCTCCAGATTGCCCCAGTTAAAATGTACATTCTGTACCTCAGAGAGAAGAGAGAGCCCCACAAGTGGAGAGAAATGTTTCCTTCCCTTTATTGTTAACACATCAGCCTGGATAGATTTAGCCACCTTTCAGTCTAAAAGGCACAGAGCCTTCTTTGAGAGGGTGAGGCATAGGGTGGATGTGTTTGCCAGACCAGGGGTCTGCATGGAACTGTGTCCTGTCCAGAGAAGCCAGGGAGAGAGCAGTGACAGGGCAGGGCAGGGACCCGGGGCCAGGAGCATCCCTCAAAGGGGCTGGAGAATCATTTTCTGCCTAGGATATCTTGCCAATATATCCCCAGGGCATAGGTTCTACTTGCTCTCTTCCAAAAACTCCCTGGGACCTCTGGCCTCTCTCTGCACTTTCCTAGAGACCATGGACGCTAATCAGGCATAGAGATTTGCCTTTGTGACTCAAGAAACACAAATATGCTCCTGCTGAGCTAAGTAGCACTTGGGAATAGATGCACAGTGAATAAGACACACACACACACACACAAACAAGCACACACAATCCTTTACAAATCCATTGGCTATAGAGAAATATGAACTACTTAATACTTTGTGTTTTTAAAATTACCTTTTGATATTCCTAGTGGTAGGAGCTGCTTCCCCATCCTGGCCACTCTGTGGAATCACATGGATGTCCACATGACTGTGTGTCTGTGGGCTTGGCATGGTTAATGCACATGTACATTTGTCCTTTATACATTTGCCTTTATTTGCCACATATACATTTGTCCCAATGTACAGTTGGGACACTGTGTCTGGGGCCCTGTCAGTGAGAGGTGAGGCCTGCACCACCACTTTCCAATCCCCTGCCTGTCTGCCCCAGTCACTTGGCATACAGGCCAGCAGGCCCAGGCAGAGAGCCCAGGAAGTTACTCATCCCGGTCAAGACCATGGAACCGAGAGGGGGAGAATGGAAGCCACTTGCGAGAGGGAGGCCTGGAGTGCTTAACTCCTATTATTATCGGGTGTCCTGAGAGCAAAGGGCAGCAGGAGCTGGCAAGAGAAAGCTTTTATTATAAGAAGAGTAAAGGTTGGTTCTTTTCATTGGGAGTGGTGAGACAAAGACCTGGCTCTACAACAGTCAGAATGCAGAGGGTTTCAAATTCTGCCACATTGATGATGGTGGGTACAATAAAAAAGAATGAGATTGAAAGCAGCTGATCCTAGGCCCCTGGAGAGGAGTAATAGGGGTTGAAGGGAAGGAGCTGGGGCCAAGGAGACCTCAGTGGAAGCAAATCAATGGTGGCAACTAGGGTCCCCCTTGAACAGGAACCAGCTAAGGAAAGGAGGGGCTCATGAGGCTTGGGAGCCTGGTTAAGGAGGAGGGCTCCCATTCTCCAGCATCCCTTGGAGTGCTGCATTACCCTAACGCAAAAGAAACTGACTCTCAAAGTGGGGGCCTGACTCCTAGGAGAAGCTCAGTGGTCAGTTCTCTAAAGCTGTGGGAAGTCGGAATAGGTCTCTGACCTCCACCCAGGCTGCCCCACTCTCCTGACCCCTGGAAGGAAGACCCCACTCTGTAAAGGGAGACCAAGGTTGATCTTCATGCCTTCGGGTCCCAACCCAGATCAAGCACAGTGCTGAGCACATGACAGCTGCTCAGAAAAGACCAGAATTTAAAATCTTAAAGAAGTAAATGTTGGCCGGGCTCGGTGGCTCAGCCTGTAATCCCGCACTTTGGGAGGCCGAGGTGAGTGGATTGCCTGAGCCGGCAGGTTCGAGACCCACCCGGGCAACTTGGCGAGACCTCATCTCTACAATAAATCAAAAAATTAGCCGGGTATGGTAGTGCGCACCTGTAGTTCCAGCTACTTGGAAGGCTGAGGCGGAAGGATCACCGGAGCCCAGCAGGTCGAGGCTGCGGTGGCCGGGAGCGGCCACTGCACTCCAGTCTGGGCAACAGAGTGAGACTCCAACTCAAAAAAAAAAAAAAGGAAGTAAATGTTTAAACTTACACACATAACCCAGGCCATTTATCCAGCTTCTCTTTGGCTCACAGGGATTGGCCTACAGCATTCTTTATCTGCCAGGACATTGGTTGTTCATGTCATTAACTTTATGGAGTCATCTGAGGTCTTGTTTTAGAACAACTTTGGTCAAATTCCTATTTTTCTGAATGTTGAATTATTAAGAAATAAGTATCAATGATTTAAATCATGAGATCAAATTCTGATACAGCTTCTAGATAACAAAAAGGAAAGTATTTATAATTACATACGTAGTAAGAGTCTTAAGGTGTGAGAAGTTCTAAAATAGAGATATGTTATCTAAGGTGCCGAAAGAGGACAAATTGTAAATACAAGCAGACCTCTTAAAATCCATGCTCCCTGCAGCACTGAGTGTGGGAAGGGACAGGAAAGCAAATGTGCCTTGCACATGGCAGACTCTGTGCCAGGCACCTCCCAAATGCTACATCAGTTAATTCCCATACTACAGAGGTGGGCATTCTCATCAGATCCTCAGCAGACAAGGATGCCAATGCTCCAAGAATTGTGTGTCTTTTCCAAGGCCCCAGAGCCAAAGGGAGATAGAGCCAGCAGCCCACCTCTACTGCTCCCCTATTTTACTCTCAGCAGGATGGTCATTCTCTTCCAGACTGTTGGGTCAGCCAGTCACCCTTCTGGGAAGAAGAGAGCTTGTCTATCTTTCTAGTTCCTCTACTTGGTCTCTGGGCAGAACCCAGCTTCCGTGGGCAATGACCATCTGCCACCAAGGCTGGGACTCTAGCCCACAGCCCCTTTAGCAGTGCGGCAGCCAGGCAGGCCTGGAAGCCAGGGTTGGCTCAGCAAAGATCTGGATGGGAACTGTGCAAACTCTGGTGGGCCGGGTGAGCCAGACAGGGGGTGGGGGAAGGAGACAGGGCTCTGCCAAGGCTGACCAGCCCTGAACCCCGCTGGAATCTCTCATAGCCCCAGGCACTCTGTCCTGTGGCCATCTTATCCTGTCCTGGGTCTGGTGATCCTGCTGCTGAGGTGAGACTCCATCTCCCCCGATACCCAAGGAGTGGAGCTGGGTCCATGCACAGAGTGTAGCCCTGATGAATAATTCTGGAGGAGAAATCCTTCCCTGCAAGTTTCTTGGCTAAGGGGAGGGGAGGGGAGGAGGGAGGTCCCAACACCTACTCTCAACTGTGTACACCCTTGCAAGGCAAACCTTCTACTCTGCATGGCCCATGACAGGCTTGGTGGAAGGGCAGCAGTTGCCTCTGCAAACATTCCCTGACTACACCCACCCCTGCCAAAGTGGGGCCCTCAGCCCTCTGTGACTTCCTCTCTCACAGCATTCAACATGTCCCAATTACTGTGAGTCCCTAGAGGGCAAGGACTGGGTCTTTTTCATCCTTGCACCGCTGTTAGCGGCCAGTCTAGCAGTCATCCAATAAACACTTCCAGGGTACCTTCTGTGTGCAAGACACTGTTCAAGGTGCTTGAGATATGGAGATGAACAAATACACCAGGCCCCTGCTCTCCCAGCACTCACATTCTATATGGAAGACCAGCAATAAACATGACAACTGCATAACACAGTATGCACAGTTGTAGCAAGTGCTATGAAAAAACATCAAGCAGGGTAAGTAAATAGAGATCCTAGGGGTGACTATTTTAGACAGAGTAGTCGAGAAAGGCTTTTCTGAGGAGGTAATAATTGAATCAAGACCACAGTGAAAAAGAGGGCCATATAATTATCTGAGGGAGGAGCAATCCAGGCAGAGGAAAGAGAAAGTTCAAGGGCTCTAAGATGGGAACAAGAGTGCAGCAGGTGCTCAATAAATGTCTGTCAAGAGAAAGAACAGATGCCCGCAGCAGAAAGAGCACAGGGCAACAAGTCAGAAGCACTGTGTTCAAGGTCCAGTCCTTCGTCTCTTGCTGAACCTGTTTTCAAACCTATAAAATGAGAAAAAATTTCCCTTGTAGAACTTTTGTAAGGAGTAGACAAGATCCTCTATGTAAAAGCATGTTCAGTGTCTAGCAAAGTGCCTGGCATGTAGCAGGCTGCCAACAATGTTTTTTGAGAGCACAGACGGATGAGTGAATGAGAGGATGGGACTCCCAAGAGGTAGTCTGGGGGTACAGACTTCAAACCCTGCCCTCCTCATCTCTCCCCAAGACCACTAATAAATCAACCCTGTCTCCTTGTCTTGTCTTACTGAACGATGCTGGGGCATGTGATGGCCCACCACCATCACCCACCCCAATCCTCCCTGCCTCCTCTCTTCCTAGCACCCAGACCGAGGCTGTGGCCCCCGAGGCAAGCCCAGAGAGAAGCTGCTCCCTCCACAGCTGCCCCCTTGAGGACCCTTCCAGCTCGTCAGGACCCCCACCAACATCTTCCACCCTCCAGCCCGTGGGTCCGTCCAGCCCCTTGGCCCCTGCCCACTTCACCTATCCCCGACCACCACAGGAATACCAGGGGGGCAGTTCCCTGCCAGGACTTGGGGACCGGGCAGCTCTGTGTTCCCATGGCTCCAGCCTCAGCCCTTCCCCAGCCCCCTCACAGCGCGATGGGGCCTGGAAGCCACCCGCGGTGCAGCACCATGTGGTCAGTGTCAGGTAAGGAGGGGTCCAGCAGCTTACCAACTGCCACTGGAAGGTGGGGCAGGGCTTAAAAGCGGGGCAGACTCCTGGGGCTCTGGACTTTCTCAGGTGGCAGCCCAGAGGAAGCAGGAAGTAAGAGTTGGAATTTGGGAGTGGGGAAGCAACAAAAAGGTTAATACCATCTTCTTCTATCCCTCACCCTCCCACTCCCACCCCATCTCTCCCCACACACATCCCACCTCACAAAAGGACTCTGGCAAGCAGATGTCTTTTTTTGTCTTCCACAGGCAGGAGCGGGCCTTCCGGATGCCAAAGAGGTAGGCCTGTGCCTTTCTTGGACCTCTATGGGTGACCAAGCTGGTGCCCAGTTTAGCTCTGCTCCATGTGTTCTCTGCGGTACTACCTCTCTATGGTGGACCCTAAGCTCATCAGCCCCCTGCTACCACACCCAACTCATGTGGGCTCCCTCCGTCTTCCCCAGCTATTCCCAGCTGATTGCTGAGTGGCCAGTGGCCATGCTGCTGCTGTGTCTGGCTGTCATCCTCCTCTGCACCCTGGCTGGACTGCTGGGGAGTCGGCTGCCTGACTTCTCCAAGCCTTTGCTGGTGAGGGGCCAAGGGGAGGGAGGGGAGCCCTAGGCCTGGCCACCCAGCTCAGTCTGGGGCAGAGGCTCGGAGTGCCCTAGCTGGGTGGGGTAGCAATGGTGGGCTCTGGACCACCAGAAAGCTGGGGAGATGGTCTAGAGGTCATACTCATATCCATCATCCAGGAAGGAGGGCTGGCTCTCCCTGCTCCAAGGAACCAGACGGGCAGAGCTGAGAAGGGCCCAGATGGAGAACTCCTCCCCTGCACACTTGTTCTTCTCTTCCCTCCTCCCTGCAGGGCTTTGAGCCCCGGGACACAGACATCGGGCGCAAGCTAGTGGTTTGGAGAGCACTGCAGGCTCTCACGGGCCCCAGGAAGCTTCTTTCCCTTTCCCCAGACCTTGAGCTGAACAGGTAACAGGGTCTCATCTTTCTGCTGTGGGTGGGAAAGGGAAGAAGAACAAGACCTCCAGGGCGGGGACATCGGGTGACCTCTTCAAGACAGGTCAGAGGGGCTTGCTGGGACTCCCTGGGGAGTGGTCTCTGGTCTCCTCTGTGCCTTCCGCCCCAATGAAGTCTGGCATAGATATTCTCTCTACTTCAGTTCCAGCTCACACATCATTCTGAACCCTACTCCCTGGGGCAATGCCCAGGAGGGCATTGTCCGGCCTCGGAGAATGGTGGAGCTGTTGGAGGACAGAGGACAGGAGAGCTTTTTCTGTGGCCCCCCTGGTATGCTGCAGTTCCTGGCTTTAATGGTAGTCCCCTCTCCACCTAGTATGATAGGCAGGCCCCAGAACAAATCTGGGCAGACAGAAAGAGAAGGCGGCCAGCTGGCCACGTTCAAGTCAAGGACACTGGGTTACAGCTGGAAGGATGAGGCAGGTCTTGGGTGCTCTAGCCAGGTAGGGTCAAGCTGGGTAGGGGCAGGGTATGGGGCAGGATCAGGCAGCCAGGCCCAGGTTTGAGACTCCTGAGAGTTTTAACTACACAAGGCCCTAGATAAGCATCTTCCCTTCGGTGGGCCCTGGACCTGGGACCAAAGGACTGAGCTCTGGGAGGGGGGTGTGTTGCAGAGAAGAGCTACGCGCAGCTGGTGTTCATGTCCACCTCAGCGGGCAGCCTTTGGAACCTGCACGCCATCCATTCCATGTGTCGCATGGAGCGGGACCAGGTGAGCCGGCTGGGGAGGTGCCAGGGGCTTGCGGGGAACTAAGGACACGAGGAACCTGATCCCGGGGAAGTACAGCTAAGCCAGGACTGCCAGGGTGGACTGGGGAAGAGCATTCCCTGCTTAGAAAATCATTCCAACGCCGCTGAGAAGCTCCAGGTTGGGGTGGGAAAAGAAGAGTGGGCTGTTTTTAGAAGAGCCGAGATCCAAGTACTGGAAGAGAGCCCATGCAGAGCCGGGGGATTTTCCAAAGGTCCTGGAAAGGGGCCTCAGGAGCTGCTCTAAAGGCCTTGGCCCAGGGAGCTGAGACCGTGGGCTTCAAGGCCCCAGCCCCCACCAACTCAAGCAGTGCCAATCCAGTGATGGTAACTGGAGAACGTATACAACAACATCTGAAGAAAGGTTTGCTGCTAAAAACAGTGTGAAACTGCTCAGTAGCCCAAGGCCCCCACTTCACACAAGGATATCCAAAGTACCAAAAGACTGGTTAAGAACATATGTTCTGGAGTCAGATGCCTGGATTTGAGGCCAGATCTAAGGATCCCTTGCTGTGTGCCTTCAGGCATGTTTCTTAACCCCTCAGTGTCTCAGTCTTCATATATATTAAATGAGGACAATAATGATACTTTCCTTACAGAGATGTTGTGACAGTTAAACAAGACAGACTTTGGGAAAATATGACATAATGACTGACAATAATAATCTCTAAATAAATGTTACTGTCTTGTCACCATGATCTCAGGCCCAAGGTCACACAGTTAGTTCGTGGAAGAGCAGATTCTGACTCCCAGGCTAGTGCTCTCTGTATTTCATCAGCTGCTGTGGTGTCAACAGCAGGGAGGGAAAAGGAAGCATGCGGTCTGAAAAAAGAAAGAACCCTGGCCCCAAGAGGATTTAAGCAGTAGAGAGAGGAAGGGGGCTAGGGTTTGGCAGTAACCCTGATCCTGGAACGTGTTGGCCTCCACTTTTCCCACTGCTTGCTTCTAGCACCTTGGGCCCTCGGCCCTGTTCTATCTGTGGCTGCTACCTCCACTTCCACTCCTGGCTCAGGCAATGCAGAGTTGGAGTGTGTAACCTCCAGGAGCCCTGAGAGCAAGGCTCTCGGGGCCACGGCCTCGGGCAACATCCCTGGGGCCCCTCTTTGATGGAGTCAAGATGTAGCTGCTGGCACCTGGGCCAGGAGCCAAAGAGCCGTGAGACAAGCCAGTTATGCTGAACTGTCAAGATCCCCCTCTGCCTCTGCCCTGCAGCCTGAAAGAAGGTGAAAGGGCCTCAGACGGGGCTGGGGAAATCTGGGCCCTTGGACTGCCCCTGAGCTCTCTCCTTCCGTGTGTGCCCTACAGATCCGCTCCCATGCTCACTTTGGGGCTCTGTGCCAGCGTACAGCAACCAACGAATGCTGCCCCAGCTGGTCCCTGGGCAACTATGTGGCTGTGCTCTCCAACCGCTCCTCCTGTCTGGACACCACCCAAGCCGATGCAGCCCGCATCCTGGCCCTGCTTCGGACCTGCGCCCTCTACTACCACCGTGGGGCTCTGGTGCCCTCTTGTCTGGGACCCAGGCAGGACAAGTCCCCACGCTGTGCCCAGGTTCCCACCAAGTGCTCCCGAAGCAGTGCCATCTACCAACTCCTGCACTTTCTGCTTGACAGAGACTTTCTGAGTCCCCAGACTGCCGACTACCAGGTGCCCTCCCTCAAGTACAGCCTGCTCTTCCTGCCCACTCCAAAGGGTGCTTCCATGATGGGCATCTACCTGGACCGGCTAGCCACCTCCTGGAGGCTCTCTGACAACTACACGTCCATCACCGGCATGGACCTGGGCCTCAAGCAGGAGCTGCTGAAGCACTACCTGGCCCAGGATACGGCGTACCCCTTGCTGGCTGTGGCTGCCATCTTCTTCAGCATCGCCCTCTACCTGCGCTCATTTTTCCTCACGCTCATGGTGCTGCTGGGGGTGCTGGGCTCCCTGCTGGTCGCCTTCTTTCTTTACCAAGTGGCCTTCCGCATGGCCTACTTCCCCTTCGTCAACCTGGCAGCCCTGGTCCTGCTCAGCAGCGTCTGTGCCAACCACACGCTCATCTTCTTCGACCTGTGGCGCCTCAGCAAGAGCCAGCTGCCCGCCGCGGGCCTGGCGCAGCGCGTGGGGCGCACCATGCACCACTTCGGCTACCTGCTGCTGGTGTCTGGCCTCACCACGAGC
>NW_007256321.1:565059-575098 GCF_000164805.1 Carlito syrichta
CGCGGGGCCCGTGGGCCGGCAGCGCGCCCCGGCGGCTGGCGCTGGCGCTGCACCGGCGGTTCCGCGGCCTCCGGAGGGCCGCCGCCGGCACCGCGCGCCTGCTCTTCCAGCGCTTGCTGCCCTGCGGCGTCATCAAGTTCCGCTACATCTGGATCTGCTGGTTCGCGGCGCTGGCGGCGGGAGGCGCCTACATCGCCGGCGTCAGCCCCCGCCTGCGACTGCCCACGCTGCCGCCGCCCGGCGGCCAGGTCTTCCGGCCCAGCCACCCCTTCGAGCGCTTCGACGCGGAGTACCGCCAGCAGTTCCTGTTCGAGCAGCTGCCGCAGGGCGAGGGCGGCCACATGCCCGTGGTTTTGGTGTGGGGCGTCCTGCCCGTGGACACCGGAGACCCCCTGGACCCTCGCAGCAACAGCTCCCTGATCAGAGACCCTAGCTTCTCTGCCAGCAGCCCTGAGGCCCAGCGCTGGCTGCTGGCACTCTGCCATCGGGCCCAGAATCAGAGCTTCTTTGACACCCAGCAGGAGGGCTGGCCCACACTGTGCTTCGTGGAGGCCCTCCAGCGTTGGATGGTGAGCCCCGGCTGTGCCCGCCTGGGGCCTGACCTCTGCTGTGGCCACTCAGGCTTCCCTTGGGCCCCCCAGCTTTTCCAGCACTGCCTAAAGAGGATGGCTCTGGAGCAAGGCCCCCGTGGCACCCGGGACCTGGGACCCCGCTTTGATGCCCATGGCAGCCTGGCCGCCCTGGTTCTGCAATTCCAGACCAACTTCCAGTATAGTCCAGACTACAACGAGACCCACCACTTCTACACTGAGGTCAGCCACTGGCTGGCAGTGGAGCTGGGCACGGCACCTCCCGGCCTTCGCCATGGCTGGTTCACCAGCCGTCTAGAGCTGTACAGCCTGCAGCACAGCCTGAGCACTGAGCCTGCGGTGGTGCTGGGCCTGGCTCTGGCGCTGGCCTTTGCCACACTGCTGCTGGGCACCTGGAATGTTCCACTCAGCCTGTTCTCCGTGGCAGCTGTGGCAGGCACCGTACTACTCACCGTGGGACTGCTGGTTCTGCTGGAGTGGCAGCTCAACACTGCCGAGGCCCTCTTTCTCTCTGCCTCTGTTGGCCTCTCCGTGG
Organism: Carlito syrichta; assembly: GCF_000164805.1. Classification (NCBI taxonomy): domain Eukaryota; kingdom Metazoa; phylum Chordata; class Mammalia; order Primates; family Tarsiidae; genus Carlito; species Carlito syrichta. The sequence goes on from NW_007256321.1 coordinate 566,185, forward strand.
ACTTCACTGTCAACTACTGCATCTCCTATCACCTGTGCCCACATCCCGACCGGCTGAGCCGTGTGGCCTTCTCGCTGCGCCAGACCAGCTGTGCCACAGCAGTGGGAGCTGCAGCCCTGTTTGCCGCTGGCGTGCTCATGCTGCCTGCCACGGTACTGCTCTATCGCAAGCTGGGCATCATCCTCATGATGGTTAAGTGCGTCAGCTGTGGCTTTGCCAGCTTCTTCTTCCAATCTCTGTGCTGTTTTTTCGGGCCAGAGAAGAACTGTGGACAGATCCTCTGGCCCTGTGCCCACCTGCCATGGGACGCCGGTACTGGGGAGTCCGGGGGAGAGAAGGCAGGCCGCCTACGACCAGGGCCGGTGGGAGGGGCGGCTGGGTCCTGCTCAGAGCAATACGAGCTACAGCCCCTGGCACGACGCCGGAGCCCCAGCTTTGACACCAGCACAGCCACCAGCAAGCTGTCCCACCGACCCTCAGTACTCTCTGAGGATCTACAGCTGCATGATGGCCCCTGCTGCTCAAGACCCCCACTGGCCCCTGCCTCCCCAAGGGAGCTGCTGCTGGACCACCAGGCAGTCTTCAGCCAGTGCCCAGCCCTGCAGACCTCCTCTCCCTATAAGCAGGTTGGCCCCAGCCCCAAAACCCGGGCCACAAAAGACTCCCAAGGGCAAGAGGCTGAGCCCCCACAGGCCTCGCCAGAAGCCCCTGCCGACTCCCCCAAGCCCAAGGCTGCAGAGCCTCCTGATGGCCTCTGCTCCTCAGCCAGCACCCTGGAGGGGCTTAGCGTCTCCGACGAGACCTGCCTAAGCAACTCTGAGCCCAGTGCCCGTGTACCAGATTCTGTAGGCGCATCCCCAGAGGACCTGGGTGACGCTGGGCAGCCAGTACCTGAGCGAGGCCAGCTGAATGGGAGGCGGGACACCCTGTGGCTGGCGCTGAGGGAGACAGTGTACGATCCATCATTGCCCACCTCCCACCAGAGCAGCTCATCCTGGAAGGGCCGTGGGGGGCCAGGGGATGGCAGCCCTGTGGTGCTGCCCAACAGCCAGCCAGATCTGCCCGACGTTTGGCTGCGCAGGCCCAGCACCCACACGTCAGGCTACAGCAGCTGAGAGAGGCCCAGGGAGGCCGGACTGGGGCACAGAACCGTCAGGGAGGATAAGGTGGGGGCAGCACCAGGCTGGAGCCTGAAGATATTGCTCCAAATCCACGTGGTGAGGTCTTGCCCTCCAGCTATGGATTTTAAACCCTGCCATATGGTCTAACCTTGATCTGGCAGCTGCTTACTCCTCACATCTGGAGGATACCATGGAGAGGGTCTTTGGAGGGGATCTGTTTATGACCTGCTGAGGGCTTGTCTGCCCCCATAGTGTCAACCAAGGCCCCTCCCCTGGAAAAGAGGAAGGCCAGAGATGTACCTCTGGGTACCAGCAGAGGCTGCCCTGGCCCCCATCCCAAGTGACAAGAAGTTCAATGAGACTAAAGGACTCCATACTTAGGATCTTGTCGGGATACCACACTGACCAGAAGAGCCCTCAGAAACCCCTGCAGCCTCCTGGGTTTCACCTCTGTCATGGGCTCTTCATCAGGACACTTCCCTCTCTGTGAAGAGCTTCTCTGGCCAGAATTGGGCTGGAGCCTCTGTTTCCAGCTCTGCTCTCCGCAACTCACCAAACTGACCAGAAATTCTCCAACGCCAGTCACAGATGGCTGCTGGGAGTGAAGCAGGAGGAGGGGTGGTCAGACTCGGAGCATCCCTAAACTGCAGAACAGTTCCCTTTGGAAGAAGGCTCCGGTGCTCTCCCCTGTTAATAAACAATGACAATCCTTTGCATCTCTGCACCTTTAGTCTCCTTGGAATATCACCACTTCACTACAGGGTAGCCTGCAATTGTTCAAGTTCTTTCGCCTCCAGTTTATAGGTAAAGACATCGAGACTAAGCAAGGTTAGTTGATTTCTCTGAAGTCATATAGCTAGTAAAGTGGCAGAGGGGTTTCATGACATTTCACTACAACTCCCAGTCTCCTCCTGACTACCTGCCTCAGGGACATTGGCCCATGGCTGTCTCTATCCTTCACCTCTAGCACCCTCCTCCAACCTGCCTTCTCTGGTGTCTCTGAGGAACCCTTCCTCCTCCCTTGGTCCTCCACTTCTAGAGACAGCTATACTCTGAGTTCCTCCCCATTGCCCCCGTGCTTCCCTCTGGAATCTGGCTGAGTTGCCTACCAGCCCTGGGGCATCCTGGCTGATCTGAGGACATGCCTATTCCATGGCCACAGTGTCTGGAGAGGCCACACCAGGAAAAGTACTGAGGGGCAGAAGGGGTTGAGAAGAATCCGATTAAGGCAGGAACTCAGACCTGTCCTTTTCAGGAGTCTGTGAGTCTGAAGCTGCTCATCTGGTCAAGGTTCCCAGCTCCTTAAGGACAGGTCTCTGCAGGGCACTAAGCAGGCCAAAGACTGGCTCTCCTTCCCCAAGGCAAAGTGACTGACAGGGAGTTTTTGGCCCAAGTGAGAGCTCATGACACTAGGTAGCATCAACACATTTAATGAACACCTACTTTGCATATGGTATTACAAGGGAGCAGAAGTGTGGAAGGAAATTTAAACACCACCCTCAAAAACCTCTCCTGGTTGAGAAGACGTTACATACACACACAGGCATCAAATGGGTCACCAATGGCACCAAATACCCGGCGTCATCATTATTACTGAGCTCAAGTACCCAGGACTGTGTAACAAAGAAGGCTTCCTGGAGGAGAGATGTCTTGAGCTGGGCTTCAGAAGACCAAGTATCTCAGACTGGATGGGCCTTAGTGATCATCTATTCCAACAGTTTTCAAACTTTGTAGCCTCGGGACCCTTTCTTCAAAGAACCCTTGTGTGGAAACATAATACGTAAAACAGATAAAAAGCAGCTACTATGGTGGCCACTGGGTGTGGAGTGCAGAGTTAGCTCAGCCTTCTACTGCAGTCTCTCTGGGGCCCTAGGGAACCCTGCTAAGAGCTTGTCCCAGCAACTCCACAGAGTGTGGAAAAGCACTGAGTCATTTTACAGATGCGTATCAAAAAAGGGAAGGGATTTGCCTCAGGACCAAATGATAGAGCTGGAGGCAAATTAGAAGGGTCTTTAAAATTTGTGTTCTTATATTATTGAGATCTCCTACTCCAAGTAGCCCATGAGAAGTGGGGCAAAAACCCAAATGAGACATGGGAGTTGTGGAAGAGACAGTAGGCAGGAAGAGACAGTAGCCAAGATGATAGGATACCTCGGCTTCTTGAAAAGATAAGGAAATCAAGATGAGTAATTCCTGACCCCAGGAAGGAGAGGCAGTAACTAGTTTGTATCTCTCTCGGCCTCTCTGGCCTAAGGCTGCTCATCAGGGTCCTAACTTTCGTGATAACTGTGTCCCTCTGTTATCACACAGCCCATGGTCTCCTCTGAGAAAATCTTGGTCTCATCTGAGACAATGAGCCACAAGAAGGACAAGGGAATTCTTCCTCCTGAACATGAGCAGCCTTGACTCAAAAGAGTTCAGCATCTTAGTTGTTTCTCAGCAGCTCACCTAGGCTCTTCCATCCTAGCAGGTAGCTGGACTCAACAAAATCTCTTCCCTCTTTTGTGTCTTGCAAAAGGAGACATTGGTATCTGGGACTGGAGCATTAAACATTTTGCCTGAACACAAGAGTATGGAAGGATGGATGAGGGGGTGGCATCAGGGATTTAGGGACACCTTAGGACCCTACCTGGGAACTTCCTGGTCCCATTCCTGCAGGGTGTAGCCACACCACCCTTCAGGAAGGCAGATGAGCCATAGCAGCTGATGTGTCAATTGGATTTGTTCTTTACGTCACCAGGCCCCGAGGACTGAAAGATCCAGTGGTAATCTAAAACATCACCTCATACCTAGTGTGGCCCAAACCAACAACAAGTAACCCATATCAGTGGGCAATCCAGCCTTCCTCTCTAGCCCTGACTCTGCAATGTGGAACTCAAAACGTTTTCAACTTCCTTTAGGTTTCAACAGATCTATTCACTTTATTATAGGGGAATTATAATGAGTGTATGGCCCTGGACACATGTGACTTAGAAGCATACTGTAAGGCATGCAAAAACCAGTCAAAGCATTCATGTTTGTCCTGCAAAATTTAAAAACTATCTCTCCACTGAGACTTTTTTTTTTTTTTTGAGTTGGAGTCTCACTCTGTCTCCTCGGCCGGAGTGCAGTGGCATGCTCACAGCCACCACAGCCTCAGTTTACTGAGCTCAGGTGATACTTCCACCTCAGCCTTCCAAGTAGTTGGAACTACAGGTGTGTGCCACCATGCCCGGCTAATTTTTTTTTAAATTAGAGATGAGGTCTTGCCAAGTTTCCCAGGCTGGTCTCGAATCCATGGGCTCAGGCAGTCCTCTCACCTTAGCCTCCCAAAGTACTGGGATTACAGGCATGAGTCACTGTACCCAGCTCACTGAGACATTAATGAGAACAACCTTAACACTCATTTGGGACTTGAAGTTATTTCTCCTATTTATGCCACCGATCCTTGAACTCACACTCATATATGAGCATATGCGCTGTATGTTTTTAAAACATAACTTGGGGCCAGGTATGGTGGCTCATGCCTATAATCTCAGCACTTTGGGAGGCCGAGGCAAGAGGATTGCTTGAGCCCAGGAGTTCAACACCAGCCTGGGCAACATAGCAAAACCTCATCTCTACAAAATCAAAAAGTTAACCAGGTGTGTTGGTGTGCACCTGTAGTCCCAGCTACTCAGGAAGCTAGAGCAGAAGGATTGCCTGAGCCCAGGAGGTTGAGGTGAGCCATGATTGTGCCACTATACTCGAGCCTGGGCGACAGAGTGAGACCACAACTCAAAATAATAATAATAAAGTAAAACATAACTTGGCATAGTTGGTTACCAAGGGGAAAAAATTCCTTGAATTTTTGGCTCTTTGGAGACTTTTAGAGTGACAATGTTAGACAGATTGATTTGACTTTCAGAATCTTCTATTTTACTGATGCATGGCTTATCCTATACCATGAGATTCCGGCAATATTCCAGCTTGAGCCAATTTTGAAAGTGACATTTTAAAATAGATTTATAAACCAATCTTCCCCAGTCCCTTCCCACTCATTCCATTCTTCTCCCAGTGCATGACAGGACAGGAAGGCAGGTGAGAGGTTTTAGAAAGAGGATAATTGGTTTACAGCCTTCACCTGCTGTCCAGAGAGTTTCTGATCTTTTCTTCTACGGTGGCATTGTCTCCTCCTTTGGTTATACACATGGGCAATGGCAAGCCCTCTGGTACCCCATTCATGCATCAAGATCCCATTTACCTGGGGATAGGGAAACAGACATTCCTCACCATTTCTACCCTCACCCTTGTTCATAGAGACAACTGTAGCTCAAGGTCTGCAGGTGTTTGTGCTTAGGAGAGGAAATTGTAACACAATTCACCAGGAAGATAAGAAACAAAGCCACTATGTACTGTGTAAATGTCTGGCCATTCAAAGCCACCTGTGCAGAAGATCCCTGGAAGGACCTTGATAAATTTCTCTTATAACCATTACCAGGTCTCTGTGTGATTTATTCAAGTTATATCTCAACATTGGGAAGAGATCAGCAATTTACCAAAGCCACAAACATCAAACAAACAAGTGCAGTGGCACACTCATGGCCACCCCAGCATCACCCTGCTGAGCTCCGGCGATTCTTCTGCCTCAGCCTTCCAAGTAGCAGGAACTACAGGCGCGTGCTACCACACCCAGCTAATTTTTTGATTTATTGTAGAGATGAAGTCTCGCCGAGTTACCAGGGCTAGTCTTGAACCCCCGGGCTCAGGCAATCCATTCACCTCGGCCTCCCAGAGTACTGGGATTACAGGTTGAGCCACCAAGCCTGACCAAGAGCTTCTTTATTGCTAAAGAAAATCACACAGCTGAGCAGATTGATATAGATTTGCATTCATGGCCACCTACCCCTATTGAACCCTCAGGTTTGCGTAGCTAGTGTCCATTCTAGTTATGAGTTTCTATTCTTTGTAATGGCTGTTTCATATCTTCTCCACTTTCCTCAGACATCTGATGCCCTCCACCTCCCCTGGCCTACACTTTCAGTGGACACATAACTCATTCTTCGTGGAGAAAACTGAAGCCCTTAGAAATTTCCCACCTTGCCTACCCCTACTCCTTCCTGCTCCTCTGCCCGTCCCTTCTGTGACAATGAAGAAATCTGTGAAAGCTCCATCAATGGCTTCATATACATGCTATCAGAAGCCCTCCAATGAGGGCTTGCACGCCTCTACAGGGACATGACGAAGGTAGATGGACACAGATCGTTTTAAAGGAATCCGTTTCTAGAGTCTCCTCTTTCATGTTTCCTCTTCTCACACTGACAAGCCTAAGAATCATCCTTAGGTCTTCCCATTCTCCTTCCCAACCTTCACTTTCCCAGCTGCTCTCTCTCCCGTATTCCGAATACTATTCTGGCACCTTGCTCTGCAGTATAAAAACAAGTACAAGGACCACTTGGGAATGCTCTGCTTGAGGAAGTCCTCCCCGGAGAGCTTCTTGGAGAAGTTTCAAAGGGGATCATCCTATGGCATAGTTCTGTGCCTTCTTAATTTAAGAATTTAAATTTGAAGCTGGATGCAGTGGCTCACGCCTGTGATCCCAGCACTATGGGAGGTGAAGGTGGGAAGATTTTTTGAGTCCAGGGGTTCAAGAGCAGCCTGAGCAACTTGACGAGACCTCATCTCTACAATAAATAAAAAAATTAGCCTGTGGTTCCAGCTACTTGGAAGGTTGAGGCAGAAGGATCACCTAACTAAGCCCAGCAGATCGAGACTGCAATGGCCATGAGCGTACTTCTGCATTCCAACTGGGTGACAGAGTGAGACTCCAACTCAAAAAAAAATTTTTTTTTTAATTTGACTGGGCACAGTGGCTCATGCCTGTAATCTCAGCACTTTGGGAGGCCAAGATAGGAGGATTACTTGAGCCCAAGAGTTCAATACCAGCCTAGGCAACATAGTGAGACCCCACATCTACAAAAAGTTGGCTGGGCATGGTGGCACACACCTGTAGTTCCAGCCACTTGGAGGACTGAGGCAGAAGGATCACTTGAGTCTAGGAGCATGATCATGCCACGGCACTCCAACCCAGGCAACAGACTGAGACTCCAACTCAAAAAAAAAGGAATTCAAAAGTGAAATGTTGATATAGGATACATATTAACCACATTTATTTAAGTGAAAAAACAAAATCAGGCTTTTTTTCATAGAAAGTCAGTCAGATTTGGCTGATGGGTTTGACAGAGAGGACTGGCTTTGCAAGTAGGCTATATGGTGGACATTTTCTCAAAAATGTAATAACTTTAATCTGCAGTTCCTTGGTTTGAAAAAATAACATATTGTATACAGATACAAATGCCTTCTCCAGCCAAGATGGAGGAGCAGATACCAAATTTACTCTCCTGCCTGAAAGAACCAACCAAATAGAAAAAAAAAAAAAACGTGAGCCGGGCTCGGTGGTTCAGCCTGTAATCCCACACTTTGGGGGGCTGAGGTGAGTGGATTGCCTGAGCCCGCGGGTTCGAGACCCGCCTGGGCAACTTGGCAAGACCTCATCTCTACAATAAATCAAAAAATGAGCCGGGCATGGTAGTGCGCGCCTGTAGTTCCAGCTACTTGAAAGGCTGAGGCGGAAGGATCGCCGGATCCCAGCAGGTCGAGGCTGCGATGGCTGGGAGCGGCCGCTGCACTCCAGTCTGGGTGACAGAGTGAGACTCCAACTCAAAAAAAAAAAATCATGAAACAATGGTTTTTAACACACTGGACATCAGGCAATAAAAGACAGTGATCCCTGAGAGACAAGAAACATATGACGTAAGTAAGCCCCATGTTTGTCTGGCTTACTGCTTGAGAGAGCTTACAGGATGTATATTCCAGGTTAGGCCATGCAAACTCTGAGCTGAGTGGGCCCCTGAGCATTTGGGGCAGCCAAGGTGGCTACAGTGGTCAGGACAGAGTACTCCAGAGGAGAAAAGTACACAAAGAGCTCTGGGGATCTGCAAAGGGCCCCCCTTGAATGTTCAGTGACTAATCTAAGTGTGAGGAAACTACTTAAGGCCAAGGAAAGAACCACCTAAAACAATGGGAGAGGCCGGACGCAGTGGCTCAAGCCTGTAATCCCAGCACTTTGGGAGGCTGAGGCAAGAGGATTGCCTGAACTCAGGGGTTCGAGACCAGCCCCGGCAACTTGGCGAAGCCTCGTCTTTAAAATAATTCAAAAAATTAGCTGGGCGTGGTGGCACACGCCTGTAGTTCCAGGTGCTTGGAAGGCTGAGGCGGAAGTATTGCTGGAGCCCAGCAGGTCAACTCAGGTGGCCGTGAGTGTGCCACTGCACTCCAGTCTGGGTGACAGAGTGAGACTCCAATTCAAAAAAACAAACATAACAAAACAAAAAACAATGGGAGAGAACGGTAGCCAGTGTTCACACAGAGCCCAGTCAATGCCTGTCCTCATCAGCCAGACCGGAAAACCTCATAATGTATGGCACATTGGTCAGAGTTCTTGAAGGTCTTTCTTCAATAGAGGGGATACATTAGCCCTAATTTAGACACTGCTCAGTTCTATCTAACAACTCTCAGAAGGGACAAACTGTTTCTAAGAAATAACTGCATCCCAGAACAATGCTCAAGAATTATCTACAGAAATCCAAAATTAGCCAGCATTCAAAATGTAAAATTCACTATGTCTGGGGTCTCCAGAAAAAATTACCAGTCATGTAAAATATGACCCATAGGCCGGGTTCGGTGGCTCAGTCTGTAATCCCAGCACTTTGGGAGGCCGAGGGGAGTGAATTGCCTGAGCCCGCAGGTTCGAGACCCGCCTGGGCAACTTGGCG
>NW_007256321.1:575266-576770 GCF_000164805.1 Carlito syrichta
CCACCCCCCCCCAAAAAAAAAAAAATATATATATATGACCCATAATAAGGAGAAAAAACAATTAAAACCAACCCAGAACCTGACACCTAAGTGAGAATTAAACAAGGACATTTAAACAGTTGTTATAACTGTATTTCATGTATTCTAAGTAGAGACTTGGAAGATATTTAAAAATACTCACCTTGAACTTTAGAAATGAAAAATCACTAGATGGGATTGGACATTGGCAAAGAAAAGAGTCATGAACTTGAAGACATAGCAATAGAAATTATCCAATATTAAATACCATGAGATAAAAGAATGCTTAGAAATGAATAAAAAGCATATAAAATATACATCAAAAAGAAAGTATATCATTTACAATGACTTAAAGTTATGGAAAAAAGACCAGGGGTGGAGGATCATGCCTGTAATCCCAGCATTTTGGGAGGCTGAGGTGGGAGGATCACTTGAGGCCAGGAGTTTGAGACCAGTCTGGGCAACACAGCAAGACCCAATCTCTATAAAAATAAAAATAAAGTTATGAAAAAGACTTTAGGCATCAACTAAACATGGGCAAGCAGGTATTTTTTTTTTAATTATTTTGTAGGGTTACATAACAAGAGTTTGAAAATGCTATTCTAGATCCCATCTTCCTTCTCCCTTCGTCCTTTGGTCACCCTCTCTCCCTCCTGAGACATTCTTATCCTCCTCTCATCTGGCTCATTCCTATCAACATGGTTATCCACTAGTGTCCACATTTTTAAGGAAACCCTTCTTTGACCCCCACAACCCACCTCCAGTTATGCCCAATTGCTCTGCTGTATTCACAGACTCTGCATCCTATACTTGCCATCTCTGCTTCCTCATTTCTCGAGTTTTCAGCCCATTCCCATGCGGCTTCCTCCAAACTCCACCAGCATTCCTCTTGCTAGACTTGCCAGTGACTTTCTTGTTGCAGAATTAAATGGACCCTTTTTTGTTCTCATCTTGCTTGTCCTTTCAACTGTTTTCAATAGTTTAGTGCTCCCTCTTTCAACAATTTACCACTTCCTTCTTCTTGGCTTCTGGGACACCACCCTTTTTTTGTTTTCTTCTCACCTCTCTAACATCTTTTTATCACATTTCTTAGCAGGTACCTTATTATCACTGCAACTTCTAAATGTTAGTGTCCCTGACCTCAGCCCTAAGGCTCTCTCTACACTTCTTCTCTTGGTGATCTCTTCAAATATCAAGCTTTAAATTCATCCATAAATCAATAATTCCCAAGAGTTATCCTTAACCCAGGCTCTCCTCTGGTTGTAACCACTTACATGACCTCTCCTCTGGAAGTTTTAAACTTGGTCATAGCCGGGCTCGGTGGCTCAGCCTGTAATCCCATGCCTTTGGGAGGCTGAGGTGAGTGGATTGCCTGAGCCCCCGGGTTCAAGACCCGCCTGGGCAACTTGGCAAGACCTCATCTCTACAATAAATCAAAAAATGAGCCGGGCGTAGTAGTGCACGCCTGTAGTTCCAGCTACTTGGA
>NW_007256321.1:577190-582189 GCF_000164805.1 Carlito syrichta
GCAATCCACTCACCTCAGCCTCCCAAAGGCTTGGGATTACAGGCTGAGCCACCAAGCCCGACCAGAGTGAGCTTTTTAAAATATAAATGGGGCCGGGCGCAGTGGTTCATGCCTATAATCCCAGCACTTTGGGAGGCCAAGGTGAGAGGACTGCCTGGGCAACTTGGCGAGACCTCATCTCTACAAGAAATCAAGAACAATGAGCCAGGCGTGATGGTACATGCCAGTAGTTCCAGCTACTTGGAAGACTGAGCCCAGCAGTGTCTGTGAGCGTGCCACTGCACTCCAGCCTGGGCATTGTAGTGAGATTCCAACTAAAAATAAAAAATAAAAAAATTTATATATATATATATATAAATGAAAAGACACTTTCCTGCTATAACGCTTCCATGGCTTCCTTAGATAAAAACTAGGCAAACCTTGGCCCACAAAATCTGTCCTTTGACTTCTTATCTCTCTAGCTTTATCTGTACCACTCTCCTCCTATCTTTCAGGTCCTGTAGAAGAAAAGCGCATGTTTACCTAGGGACTTGGTACTTTCCCCCTTCCCAATGTTCATGTGGTTAACTCGCTTTTGTCCTTTTTTTTTTTTTTTTAAAGAGACAAGATTTCACTCTGACATCCAGACTGGGGTGCAGTGGTGCAACAATAGCTCACTGCAGCCTGGAATTCCTGGGCTTAGGAGATCCTCTTGCCTCAACCTCCCAAATAGCTGAGATTACATTACAGGTGTATGCCACTATATCCAACCCCTCTCATCATTCCTTAATCAAACATCACCTCAGAGAGGTCTTCCCTGACCCCTGATTTAATCTAGGTTTCCCTGCTTTTCTTCTCATATAGCATCTTATACTTTTCCTTCATAGTTTTGCCACAATTGTTAAACATGTTTATTTGTGTGATTATTTGCTTACTGTCTGTATTCTAGATTGTAAATTCCAGTAAGGCAGAGCCAAGATCAGTCTTGACATTTGCTCCCTCACACCCACCCACCCACTGAACAGTGTCAGGCACATAGCAGGTGTTCAATAAATATTCGTAGGATTAAATGAATAAGCGAGCACATTAAGTGATAGAGAACTCTGTCCTGTTTATTAAGGGTTGCTTTGACTCTCTACTTAAAATCCGGTTAAGTACTATTAAAGTTAGGACCACAGATAGGGGCCTCAGGTATTTCCACCCACAGGCCCTCTTTTTCAAGCCTCACCTGCCACCAGTTTTTATCCAAATAGCTTGTGCTCCTGGCAATGTCCCTAATGATCCCAGACCAAATAAAGGGTATTGTGACATGGACTCTAAACGTGTGCACATTTGCGTCCACAAGTGGCTCATTAGCTCCGTTCAAGCTTGCTAAGTGCACCACCACACTGCCCCGCCCAGACCTGGGGGCACCGACACCCTTTGCTAGGGAGCTCGGGCTCTCGTCTCGGCTCGAATCTTCCGTACAGCATGGCGGCTCCCGAAGCCGCGGGCAAGGACGGAGTCTTCCGTACAACCGGGCTGCCTACAGAGCCCGATCCCTACGCACTTCCGCCCAGCTACCGGAAGTTTCCGTTTGAAACGGAGGCGGCAGACCTGGCGGACGGCGCGGCGGTTGCTGCCGAGCATCTTTTGAACCAAAACGACAAGGAGTGCGAGCAGGAGCGGCGGGCGCTTAGGTTCGGCTCTCCCGGGGCGAGGGACTGGGCTGGTTGTGGGGCCGGATGGGATGGGCTGGGAAAGGAGGATTTTTCCTTTCTCAACTCCGAGCCGGGGCCGGCTGGGTCGCGCTGTCCCCGGGCCCTCCACCTACTCGGGCCCGGTGGCCCCGCGCTGGGTAACATTCGTCTTGCACCTTCCAGGGCCCAGCCGAGCCGCCTCGTTACGATGACCAGTGTTGTTAAGACAGGGTACGGCCTGCAGCCCCGCTCCGTGCCGAGCAGCGGCCTACCCGCAGGTGGGTGTCCACGCCCGCCCCGGGCACTGAGGACCGGCCAGGGATGGTCAGCCTGGGAGTGTGGGGATCTCGGAGGCTGGAAATGGGGGACGCGAGCAAGGGGAGGGCATTCCGTCGGCTCTGACAACCTGCTACGCCCTCTAGAACCAAGCTACGTAGGTTTATGGTAAGAGTTAGAGGAATTCCGGACCATGTGGTAGGATTTTAGACGTGCCCTGCATCCCGCCCCGCCATCTGTGCTGCATTCATCAGCTAGATTCGAGTTGCTGGTTGTTGTACGATGTTATTCCCGTTAAGCTAGGAATCACCTTCTAGCCAGTTGTCTATCTTATTTCCAGACTTGGGCTATCTTGAGGGACTCGGTTTGTTGTCAAGGAGAGAGGAGAATCATTTGAGGAGTGGGAGACTTAGAGTTCTTTGTTCACATGTATATCTGCAGTGTTCCATATTAGCACATTTTCAATAAATGCTTGTTGAGTGAAGTGGGAGAGGGGTCAGGCCTAGCCAGAGTATTTGAGAAACTTGGGAGAAGAGACATTATTAAAAACATATTTTTTAATTGCTTTGCCATCTTCCATCTTGCTTTGTGTTGTTTTGCTTGTGGTTGAAAGCCATCTCATAGGGTCTGCAGTCGTCGAGCTGCCTAATCTAGAGATTATAGCATAGAATAAGCTTCTGACATTAGAAAACTGTTGTGGGAGATTATGTAGCAGCTGTGTATGATCCCTTCCCAGATGATTCCACGAAGCTGGTAGATGAGCAACGGCAGGAGTGAGCTGTGAAGTAAATAGGCTTTTCTCGGCCAGCCAGACACGGTGGCTCATGCCTGTAATCTCAGCGCCATGGGAGACCTGGGAGGGAGGATTACTTGAGGCCAGGAGTTTGAGAATGCAGTGAGCTATGATCATGCCACTGCACTCCAGCCTGGGCAACACAGTGAGACCCTGTTTTTATAAAAATAAAATAAAATTTAATAAAATTTAATTTTCTCCAAAGACTTAAAGAGTTTTGTCTTGAATTGCCTCAGGACACCTGAATGGTAACCCTTTACCAGGGTTACAACTAGGGGTTGCTGGAGGAAATGGAGCCAGGTCAGCAGGCAGTGCCTAGCTGTCCCAGCCAAGTTGCAAGTTTTTGTCTTTGATTTCTATCCCTGTCCCAGCTTTATGATCATATGTAAGTGAAACAGTTTAAAATTTTTAGGGTGTCTCTCAGGGTTTTTGTCTTAATTTTGTGCTTCAGCTTTTAAAGTTGGTAATATATGCACATGTAAAAAAATCAAAAGTTAGGAAACCATATACAACAAAAAATGTTTCCAATAAATAAAACAAAAAAATTTTTTTAAAGTTTCCTTTCTTTCCTTGACACCATTCAATTTCCCTTAGCATCTCCCATTTTTAGGAGACATCTTTGTGAAATCCTACTCAATTTTTCTACAATGCACCTGTTAAGTTTTAGCGAATATGAATTACTGGAACTGATTCCAGTCAATGAAGAGTGTTAATTTTGATCAAGTTACTGTGAACTCCATAACAATAACAAATCTACCCCATAAAAGGTGGGGTAGATTTGTTGTTTATAACTTACTAATACTTGAGAGAGAAGATTATATTCCTGCAAGGTTACCTTTTACTTCAGACAGACACTTCAAAAAGAATCCTTTTAATATTTTCTTTGTGAAAGAATATCAAAAATAGAGATTGCAGATTCCAGGAAATGAACCTATACATGAAATAATGTGTTAACCTGAGAAATCATACTTATCTAAACTGTTGTGCAGCTAGAGGTATCAAAATAAAATCTTTATCAAATACAAAATTTCCTAATCTGTGTGATCCGGTGCTTTGTACCTCATTTCTTCAACTTGATTTTTTTTTTTTTTTTTGAGTAGGAGTCACACTCTGTCGCCCAGGCTAGAGTACAGGAGCACATTCACGGCCATCGCAGCCTCCACCTTCTGGGCTCAGGTGATCCTTCCATCAGCCTTCCAAGTAGCTGGAACCACAGGTGCTTGCCACTACGCCCAGTTTATTTTCTGATTTATTGTAGAGACAAGGTCTCACCAAGTTGCCCAGGCTCATCTCGAGCCCCTGGACTCAGGCAGTCCTCTTACCTTTGCCTTCCAAAGTGCTGGGATCACAGGTGTGAGCCACTATGCCCAGCCAACTTGATTTAGTTGTAATGATTCTTAGGTCAGGTAGCCGGGCTCGGTGGCTCAGCCTGTAATCCTGCGCCTTTGGGAGGCTGAGGTGAGTGGATTGCCTGAGCCTGCGGGTTCGAGACCTGCCTGGGCAGCGAGACCTCATCTCTACAATAAATCAAAAAATCAGCCGGGCACGGTAGCGCATGCCTGTAATTCCAGCTTACTCGGAAGGCTGAGGCGGAAGGATCGCCAGAGCCCAGCAGGTCGAGGCTGCAGTGGCTGGGAGCGGCCACTGCACTCCAGTCTGGGTGACAGAGTGAGACTCCAACTCAAAAAAAAAAAAAAGAATTAGGTCAGGCTTTATTTATCTATTTTTTTTGAGTAGGAGTCTCACTCTGTCGCCCAGGCTAGAGTGCAGGAGCACATTCACAGCCATCGCAGCCTCCATCTGCTGGGCTCAGGTGATCCTTCCATCAACCCTCCAAGTAACTGGAACCACAGGTGCTTGCCACCACGCCCAGTTTATTTTCTGATTTATTGTAGAGACAAGATCTCGCCAAGTTGTTCAGGCTCATCTCAAACCCCTGGACTCAGGCAGTCCTCTTACCTTTGCCTTCCAAAGTGCTGGGATTACAGGTGTGAGCCACTATGCCCAGCCAACTTGATTTAATTGTAATGACTCTTAAGTTAGGTCAGGCTTTATTTATTTATTTTTTTGTTGAGTTGGAGTCTCACTCTGTCGCCCAGACTAGAGTGCAGTGGCACACTCCCGGCCACTGCAGCCTTGACCTGCTGGGCTCTGGAGATCCTTCTGCCTCAGCTTTCCAAGTAGCCGGAACTATAGGCGCGTGCTACCATGCCCGGCTAATTTTTTTTTTTTTTTTTTTTGAGTTGGAGTCTCACTCTGTCACCCAGACCCA
>NW_007256321.1:582247-594397 GCF_000164805.1 Carlito syrichta
GCAGTAGAGATGAGGTCTCGCCAAGTTGCCCAGGCAGGTCTCAAACCCGCGGGCTCAGGCAATCCACTCACCTCAGTCTCCCAAAGCGCTGGGATTACAGGCTGAGCCACCAAGCCCAGCTTAATTTTTGTTTTATTGTAGAGACAAGATCTTGCTAAGTTGCCCAGGTGGGTCTCGAACCCGTGGGCTCAGGCAATCCACTCACTTAAGCCTTCCAAAGTGCTGGGATTACAGGCTGAGCCACCGAGCCTGGCCTTAGGTCAGGCTTTAAGGGGCCATGTTACAGTGAAAAAAGGGAGAATTAATATAGTCTAGAAAAGCCTGTGGGTGAGGAGAGTGGTGCTTAGCTCCAGAATAAATAAGCTACTTGAGTTTGCTGTGGAATGGAAATGGCAGACAGTGTGTGATAGGCGGCTGACATAAGGCTGGGGGAAATGTTCCCCTTTGGGGAAGAAGAGTATTGTGGCAAGGCCATTTCTCTGGTTATCTAACAGTGACCTAGCAAGAAGATCAGAATAGAATGGTAGATGGGAAGCCTCTAAACTTAAGGAAGGGTAAACACATGTAAAGTGCTGGTGGTAGAAGCACTTAGCATGGAAGAGGGAAGGAAGACCAGAGGCGATAGTTAGGGTGGTCCGTGAAACCCTTGAAACTGAGGAGTGTTTCATTTATTCAGCAAGCTATTATTGAGCCTTTGTTCAAATGCCAGATACTCTGCTAGGTGCTGTGGTCACAAAGATGTCTTAGAGTGCTTAGGAAGACATTCTGGTAAAAACAACTAAGTAACAGTTTAAAATAAAACCCAAAACCTCAGAGCTGCTCCACAGATGCTTGAGGAGTGAACAGAGTGCTTGGGGAGCATACCAAGAAGGTACAGGATTTGGCTGTGTTTTGCTGCTAACTTTCACCCTGCCTTTCATGAGCTCTTTGCTGATGTCAACCTCCATGCTCGTATTTATAGCCTCCAGTTGTTAGAGTTGTTCTCTTTGTCTTGTAGTGCCTCTGAACCAGCAAGAACTAGGGGTGGCTGGAGGAACTGGAGCCAAGTCTCTTCACACAGCTCTGTCTTTGATGAAATTTTGGCTCCCCTCAAATATGCTATACTGTCACATTTAAAGAATTTTGGTTTTTACTGCCAATTAGTTACAAGTTTTGTTTTTTTGAATTAATCTTCACAAGTTGAGATTGGCCAGAATGAAAACAACTTAGAATGGAGTTCGTGACAACTTAGAATGGAGTTCTATCTGTTACAGGGTTGCATCTGTTTTACCCTCTTGTTTTTCTTTGCAGACACACAAACTCGAGCCACTTCTAAGAGTCTGTTACCTGTTAGGTCCAAAGAAGTTGATGCTCCCAAACATCTTCATTCAGGAGGGTCAGAGAATGATATTATGAAAGTCACCAAACCAAGACGAGAGGATGGGTGAGAACAAATCATGAGTATCCTGTTAGAACATCTCCCTAGGAATTGCTTGGTACCAAGAATTAGAAAATAGGATTTTTGGCCAAGTACAGTGGCTTACACCTGTAATCCCAGAACATTGGGAGGCTGAGGTGGAAGGAGCACTTGAGACCAGGAGCTTCAGACCAGCCTGGGCAGCATAGTAAGACTTCATCTCTACAAAAAACTCAGCCAGGCATGGTGGCACACGCCTGGAGTCCCAGCTACTCAGGAGGCGGAGGTAGAAGGATTGCCTGAGCCCAGGAGGTCCAGGCTACTGTGAGCTGTGAGCATGCCACTGCACTCCAACCTGGGTGACGGAGTGAGATTCTAACTCAAAAAAAATGAAGAAAACAGAGTTTTGACTGGGCACATGTGTGTACGAGGACAGCAATAACAGACACTGGGTACTACTACAGGAGGAAGGGAGGGAGGATGAGGGATACAAAAGCACCCGTTTGGTACCATGGCACCACTGAGGGTGGGGGAGTAGGGCTTGTCAGAAACCCAAAAACCTCACCCTTACACAATATACCTACATAACAAAGCCTCACATGTACCCCGCGATTCTAAAATTTAAAAAAAAGAAAAATAAAATGGGTTTTGGGGAACACAAGGCTTCTGAACAACTAACCTGTGGTCACTGGCCCAGAATAATACAGCATCACTGAACTCCTTTTCTGAAAAGACACAGCAGGGGTTTTGATAGGAGTTGTTCTTTTCTCTTTCACCATTTGCTCTGAGCATACAAATGACAGTACTGTAGTCAAACACCGGCCCTAAGTGGTAGTCATGGGGATTGGGGATGAGTTGTTAGCTTAGGCTGCTGGTCTGAGCATACAGTTCAGCCCTAGTATCCTTTGTCTCCCTACCCCATTCAGTTCCCAGGTGAGTAATGTTGATATGAGATAGCCATACTATCTTGAGAAGGAGCAGCTCTGTCAGGTTGTTGGAGTGGTCAGGAGGAATGCCCCTTCTCTATTAATAAGCCTTTTTTTAATAGTCTGTGGTGAAATAAAAATGCATCAGTCCTCAGAGCTTGCAGGCCTGTGCTCTTAGCCTTGTATGCAATCTCTGGTTCTTTCCTCAGAAACTCAAGCTCTTTGTCCTGCCTATTCACAGCAAATAACAACAGGGCCATGAGTCTCTGATTAATTTCTTTGTTTTTGCTTTTATAGGCAGATGAAAGCTGCAGACACTGCCACCAGGAGGAACATCAGAAAAGGGTAAGCTTCAGGGTAACTAGACTTAGCTGCTGTTTTAGGGTAGTGGGTCTTAGTCCTGGCTGTACATCAGAACCACTTGTGGAACTTGTTTAATGTATTATGGTCTGGGTACCACCACAGAAACCTGAGTGGAATTTTCAGGGGCAAGCCATAGTTAGGTGTGAGACAAGAGCTTTTGGGCTCCACTCCAGGACTACTGCTGATTGGAAATCAAACTCAGCCATGGCCCATCAATAGGCGTGTGAAGACTTCAGGATAAGGGGGGCTGCATGTGGTTAGTAATCTTGAGAGGAATATTCAGGTGGTGTGGGAGTGGTGGTAAAATTCTGGAGAAAGATCCATCTCTGAAGCCAGCTTGGAAGTTTTACAGTCTTTTTTTTTTTTTTTTTTGAGTGGGAGTCTCAAAGCTGGAGTGCAGTGGCACAATCATGGCTCACTGCAGCCTTGAACTTCTGGACTCAAACCATCCTCACGCCTCAGCTTCCTGAGTAGCTGGGACTACAGGTGTGTACCATCATGCCTGGCAATTTTTAAATTTTTTTTGTAGAGATTGTTTAATATTGATAATGAGGTCTTGCTATGTTGCCTAGGCTGCTCTTAAACTCCTAGGCTCGAGTAATCTTCCCCTCTTGGTCTCCCAAAGTGCTGGGATTACAGGCATGAGCCACCCGGCCCAGCCAGTTTTACAGTCTTAAAGACAAATACTAAGCTAAAAAGTCTGTAAAAATAGTTTCTAGCTCCAGATCTATTATATGGGCATATCTTAAAATTTTTTAAGATAAAATACAAGAAAGACTGAGAATTTCAAAAAGATTGTTTAATATTAATAATGATGTCAGCTATTTATTAACTGTTTGCTGTGTGTCAGTAGCTGGGCTGAGAATTATACATGTACTTTCTCTCTATCCCTTGTTTTTAAACTATAAATAGAGACAGGTTCTTGCTATGTTACTCAGGCAGGTCTCTAACTCCTGGACTCAAGCAAATCCTCTTGCCTTAGCCTCCAAAAGTGCTAGAATTATAGGCATGAGCCACCATGCCCGGCATTTTATTCTTCATAAAAATAACATTATTAGATATGGGTATTGTCCTAATTCTGGAAATGAGGGAACAGAGCCTCAGGGAGGTTATGCAACTCACTTCAGGCCATGTACCACTATGTAACGAAGCTGGGATTTGAACCTGTTGTGTAATGCCAAAGCCTATACTCTTCTTTTTTTGTCTTTTTGAGTCAGAGTCTCACTCTGTTGCCCAGGCTGGAGTGCAGTGGCACGCTCATGACCACCACAGCCTCAACCTGCTGGGCTCAGGCAATTCTTCCGCCTCAGCCTTTCAAGTAGCTGGAACTACAGGCACATGCCACCATGCCCTGCTAATTTTTGATTTATTGTAGAGATGAGGTCTTGCCAAGTTGTCCAGGCTGGTCTCAAATCCTTGAGCTCAGGCAATCCTCTTGCCTCTGCCTCTCAAAGTGCTGGGATTACAGGCATGAGCCACCACAACCAGCCAATAGCCCATACCCCTAATCCCCTCACCTCCTCATATAAGTACAACTGTTACTGCAGCTACAAGCCATTGAGTAAGCAAAAATCAGAAGAGGAGCTCAGGGATAAGAACCAGCTCTTGGAGGCTGTCAACAAGCAGTTGTACCAGAAGTTGACGGAAACTCAGGTAAGAGACCCACCAGACCCCTGGGCAATGCATGTGGAATCCTAATGGATGGCTCCTTGGGTGAGCAAGCTTGTAATGCCCAGCTGCCCTAGGGCAGAAAGAGAAGAAGCCACTCCTGGGGAGTGGGACAGTTCCTGATCTGTCTGTGTGGCTCTTCAACAGGGAGAGCTAAAGGAGCTGACCCAGAAGGTAGAGCTGCTGGAGAAGTTTCAGGACAACTGTTTGGCGATTTTGGAGAGCAAGGGCCTCAACCCAGGTAAGAGACAGCACACAGATGCCCATTCCTCGGTTGACCTTGGCAGCATGGCATTGACTGGCCCAGTTAGTGTAACGCTGCTTAATAAAGTCCTAAAGTTTTCTGGGGCTGGGCTCAGTGGCTCAACCAGTAATCCCAGCACTTTGGGAGGCCGAGGCGAGTGGATTGCCTGAGCCCGCAGGCTTGAGACCAGCCTGGGCAACTTGGCAAGACCTCGTATCTACAATAAGTAAAAAATTAGCAGGGTGTGGTAGCGCGCACCTGTAGTTCTGGCCACTTGAAAGGCTGAAGCGGAGGGATCTCCAGAGCCTAGTAGGTCAATGCTGGGGTGCCCTTGAGTGCGCCACTGCCCTCCAGCCTGGGCAACAGAGTGAGATTCCAACTCAAAAAAAAAAAAAAAAAAAGATTTCTGGGAGCTTCTCTTTGTTCTCATGTGATGTTGACTTTTTACCTAGCCAACAGAATTTCAAATGATTGTAGATAGAGGCCTATCTCGTATCTGAATACCTTGTACCATTCATTTGGTGCCAGCAGATATAATCTTGCAAATAGACCAAAAATATTTTGTTTCAAGAAAGAGGATAGCATGCTGGTAACTTTTCCACATGGGAAAAGAGAAAAAATACTGTTTTAAGCATTGCTAAACCTGGTTAATCAGCAAAATCTCATGACTAAAGTATAACTGCTATTCTGACCCTGTCCCTTGAGAGCAGAATCTGTAGCGAAAAAAAAAAGCAGAAGGATTGTTCAAGACTGTGGATAAGAAGTCCTCAGACCGAGTTGAAGAGCCAGAGAATGTCCAGGAGAGCTGCCCAGGCCTTTTTGAATTAGGATTGCTGACTTTGAATGGTGCTGATTAATCTATGGGTTACGGTTTAGGATATTCTTTTTTTTTTAGAGATAAGTTCTCACTCTATTAACCCAGACTGGAGTATAGTGGTGCAAGCCATCCTACCTCAGTGCAGCCTCAACCTCCTGGGCTCAAGTGATCCTCTCACCTCAGCCTTCCAAGTAGCTGGGACTACAGATACATACCACTGCACCCAGCTAATAGGATATTCTTTACAGTCACCATAAATATATATATATATATTTATTAGTTATTATTTTTTTGAGACAGAGTCTCACTGTGTTACCCAGGCTGGGCTGGCCTCAAACTCCTGGGATCAAGCCATCCTCCCAAGTAGCTGGGACTGCAATGTACTACCTCACCTGGCACCATAGATAATTTGAATAATTTTAATTTACTATGTGCATACACTAATACCAAAAGTAATCATTTTTTCCAGCCTAGGCAATATAGCAACATAAAAAATCAAAACATTAGCCAGGCATGGTAGTGTACACCTGTGTAGTCCCAGCTACTCAAGAGGCTGAGGTGGAAAGGATTGCCTGAGCCCAGGAGTCAAGGCTGCAGTGAGCCATAATCACTTTGTAGGGCCTGAAAGGTTTTTTAAAATAGTTTTGTGTATTGTAAACAAAATCAAAAAAATCCAACCTATACATTTCCTTTGGACAAATTTTCCACTGTGCTAAGGAGAAAGTATAAAGAATTTTCGGCCATATCCAAACCTAGAGAAAAAAGAGGTAAGATACAGCTCTGGAGAGCAGGTGTGGGTAACCCTGCAAAGGTAAAACTCAGGGGGAAAGTCCACAGCCAGACACTCAGAGACATTTCCCTCATGAATATTCCTGTGCTTGTCTACAGAGGGGCTTTTGTTTAAGGTGTAGTTCCCTAAGTGAGTCCAACTTTGTTGTATCCATCTGTTTTAGGCAGTGAGACCTTGGCATCACGGCAGGAATCCACCATGGATCACATGGACTCTATGGTGAGGATGTGGGCATGACAAGGCAAGGGCCGGTTGACCATGGGGCTGTAGATTTATTATAAGATTTCTGCTGTGTGCTCTGCAAACCCCAAGAAGCATCCTTGATGGTAGAAGAGAGAAATGGGATGAGTATTCTAAATAGCCTAAGCCTGCAAGTGTGAGTCTGAGTGGAAGATTTAAATCACATAATAGGTTCAACCCATATAGAGGGCTTTTAGGATTCTTCTTTCTACACCTTTTTTTTTGTTTGTTTTGTTTTTTTGAGTTGGAGTCTCACTCTGTCTCCCAGGCTGGAGTATAGTGGCTTGCTCGCAGCCTCAACCTTCTGGGCTCAGGCGATCCTTCCACCTCAGCTTCCAAGTAGCTGGAACCACAGGCGTATGCCACCATGCCCAGCTAATTTTTTTGACTTATTGTGGAGACAAGTTCTCACCAAGTTGTTCAGGCTGGTCTCAAACCCCTGGGCTCAGACAATTCTCTCGCCTCTGCCGAGTACAGACATGAGACACTGTGCTTGGCTCTTTCAACACTTTACCAAGTTTTTCCCCTTACTCCTTTGCTGAGAACCGCATGATGCAAAGGTCCAACCTGTGGCATTTGAATTCTCAGCTGCTTTTTGGTTTCTTCCCTGAAGAAGGAAAGTAATTGGGCTTAGAGTCACTCAAATTTTGTGATCTCTTACCCAAGATATGTTGTCATCTTGGAATCAGAATAGTAGATGTGGAAACTTCTTTGGCTACCACAGTTCGTTCAGATAGTCTGTACACAGAACACATCATCAGTGGGATATCTGGCTGTTCTGTGGACTAAGTTCTTCAAAGGGACCCACTAGAGAGCCTTATACGTGCAGTGACTGCTCAATAAGTGCCTGAGTGAATGGAAGGGATGTTACCCATCACCTAACTCTCCTTTTATATGAAGATGTGTTTACTACATTGTACTTTCCTTTTAGTTGCTGTTAGAAACTTTGCAAGATGAGCTGAAGCTTTTTAACGAAACAGCCAAAAAGCAGATGGAAGAGTTACAGGTGAGAGGCAGATATTACCCTGAAGCAGGATTATCATTTCTAACTACAATTGGTAGATTTATGGAGAAGTCTTTCTCTCCTGTTTTTATTTTTGTTGTTGCCCAGGCAGGAGAGCAAAGGCACGATCATGGCTCACTGTAACCTCAACCTCCTGGGCTCAGGTGATCCTTTGCCTTGGCCCCTCAGAGTAGGTTGGACTACAGGCATGTGCCACCATGCCCAGCTAATTATGTTTTCTAGAGATGTTTTGTCCAGGCTGGTTTGGAATTCCTAAACTCAAGCAATCCTCCCACCTCAGCCTCCCAAAGTGCTAGGATTACAGGTGTGAGTCACCTTGCCGAACCTCTATTTCAAAATAATTTTAGATTTTTTTCTAAAAAGTTGCAAAGATAATGCAGAAAATTTAATTCTCTAATAATATATTATCCTGGTCCACTGTCAAAACTAAAGAAACCAATATTAATACTTTACTGTTAACTAAATTCCAAGACTTCATTTGTATTTTACCAGTTTTTTTCACTAATTTTCTTTTTTGCTTCTGAAGACTCTTGGAAATGTTCACATCTCCAGGGCATGAGGCAATCTACTACATAATAGGTTGCTCAAAGTTGGGACTTGAGACTTATTATGTTGTGGAAACTTGGTATCTCAAGTAGGAGACCTGTAGTGAGAAACACAAATTCTCGGGTCTAGGCTGCTTCAGACTGCTTGTATGAATCATGGGATATTGCACTGAACCTAGAGGATTTCATTGCTTCAGTTTAGATACAAGAGTCTATAGTGTAGAGAGATGTTTTCTAAAACTAGCAGAGTTAAACCTAAGATAGAAAATACAATATCTGCCAGGTGTGGTGGCTCACACCTATAATCCCAGCAATTTGGGAGGCTGAGGCAAGAGAATTGCCTGATCTCAGGGGTTCAAAACCAGCCTGGGTAACTTGGTAAGACCTCGTCTCTATGATAAATCAAAAAATTGAGCCGGGCTCGGTGGCTCAGCCTATAATCCCGCGCCTTTGGGAGGCTGAGGTGAGTGGATTGCCTGAGCCCGTGGGTTCGAGACCCGCTTGGGCAACTTGGCGAGACCTCATCTCTACAATAAATCAAAAAAATTAGCCGGGTGTGGTGGTGCGTGCCTGTAGTTCCAGCTACTTGGAAGGCTGAGGCGGAAGAATCGCCGGAGCCCAGCAGGTTGAGGCTGCGGTGGCTGGGAGCGGCCACTGCACTCCAGTCTGGGCAACAGAGTGAGACTCCAACTCAAAAAAAAAAATGAGCTGGATGTGGTGGTGCGTGCCTGTAATTCCAGCTACTTGGGAGACTGAGGCAGAAAGATCACCTGAGTCCAGCAGGTCAAGGCTGTGGTGACTGTGAGCATGCCACTGCACTCCAGCCTGGGCGACAGAGTTAAGACTCCTACTCAAAAAAGAAAAGAGAAGAAAATACAATATCTGTTGGTATTCCAGTATTCTTCCTCAGTGGAATGGAAGCATAATGTTCTGGTGTGGGTGTTGTCTTCCTTGTGAATCAAGAGTTTTATGTTTTTGTTTTTTCCTCTTGGAATGTCTTCCCATGCAGGCCTTAAAGGTAAAGTTGAAGATGAAAGAAGAAGAAAGGGTCCGATTCTTAGAACAACAAACTTCATGTAGCAGTCAAGTAAATGATTTCACAACAGCTCTTGAAGAAATGGAGCAACTATTAGAAATGTAGTAAAAAGCAAGTGGCCAGATAGTTCTCTCTTGGATATCAACTCTCAGAGGAAGCCACTTAGGACATCTGGGACTCTCCAACCCCAGAACGAAAACAGTTTCTGCAGTAGGATTAAGGACAGTTTACACTAGAATGACGGTTCCTCCTTTGAACAAGCTTTCCCAGCCTCCTGATTGGTCAGCCCTCTTGACCCTTATGTGTGAATAATTGTGGCCTACGATGGGGGGGACCTGGTAGCTTGGATTGACCTCCTAGGCAACCACCTTATCCTATCTAGCACACCATGAGAGTCAGGAGACTAAACCAGCCAATATCCCAAGGATCTAAAAGGTCACATTCAGATTCATGGGAAGAAAACTTTGATTACAAGGGAACACAGGTGCTCTGTGGGAGACTGAGGAGCCATGCTGTCCACTCTAACTTGGAACACATCTACCCCATACTGGTTGGACTTCTGTACCTCATTAATAATTTTTGAACTTGAAGTTGCCTAAAGTGTGTTTGGCTTAATAGAGTGATGGCATAGATAGTAATAACAATCTAAGTCACTTTCTTTTTTTTAATGCTACTTTTTCCTTTTTTTTTGAGTCAGAGTATCACTCTTGTCACCCAGGCTAGAATGCAGTGGCACACTCACAGCCACCGCAGCCTCAACCTGCTGAGCTCAGGTGATTCTTCCAGCTCAGCCTTCCAAGTAGCTGAAACCTCAGGCACATACCACTATATCCAACCTTTTTTGATTTATTGTAGAGATGAGATCTCGCCTTGTTATTCAGACTGGTCTCAGATCCCTGAACTCAGGCAATCTTCTTGCCTCTGTATCCCTCAGTGCTGGGATTACAGGTGTGAGCCACCACACCTGGCAAAATGCTACTTTTAAAATAAATATTTCTGTAAATATTCTGACTGTAACTGAGGAATGAAAATAGCTTTTTGGCCGGACATGGTGGCTCATACCTGTAATCCCAACACTTTGAGAGGCTGAGGCAGGAGGATTGCTTGAGCCCCCAGGAGTTCAAGATCAGCCTGGGCAACATAACAAGACCCCGTCTCTACAAAAAAATTTTAATAATGAACCATGTGTGGTGGAGCATAGCTATAGCCCCATTTGCTTGAGAGACGGATGCAGGAGTATCCCTGAAGGTCAGAAGTTGGAGGCTGCAGTGAGTTGTGATCGTGCCACTTCACTCCAGCCTGAAGTGGCACAGAGCAGGACTCTGACTCAAAAACAAAAAGTCTTTTAACCTAAGAATGTCAACTAATCATTACTGAACTAATCTAGTTCAAGATATTCTGACTTAACCCAGAATATTTTTTCTACTCATTAAGTTCCCTGTAACTAGCCCTCCTGTCTTCCAGGAGCATTGACAATTCTCCTAAGGGTGTCCCCATTTGTTACAGTGGGTGCTGGACTCCAGTCACCAGGTTTGTGGTCACTTACTGCTTGTCTTCTCTGTACTCTTAAGCATAGCTATATGCCTGCTGTTTGCTTTGCATAGCCAATCCTGGGCCTGGTCCCATGGCTCCTGAAGTCCTTGGAAGGCTTTTCCCCTGGTTTGCCAAAGGCATGGCCAAATTTTATTTCTTAGTCAAAGTAGGCTGACTGGCTTTGTTCGCCTTCCATTCTTTCTATACCTAACTTCACCAGACTCTCCCACCTTACCCATCGGCATCTTTACAGCTGCCCAGAGCCACCAAGTGAAACCAAGTAACACCCCCATCACAGTTTAAAGGACAAAACGTGTTTGCCCTTACACACAGACATTCACAAAATTGTTCATATCTCAGGCATTTTAAGCCTACCCACTAAAAATTGGCTGTTGGCAAATTATTTTTCTCAACTGAAGTTCTTACCAGTAAAATTGAGATAGTACCTGCCTTGCTTCATTGTTATGAAAGAATTATGTCCAACACCTAACCCACTGCCTGACAAAGTTATTAAAATCCTGGTGGTGATATTATTAAAGTTGGCTGGGCATAGTGTCTCACGCCTATAATCCCAGCACTTTGGGAGGCTGAGGTGAGAGGACTGCCTGAGCCCAGGGTTCGTGACCAACCTGGCAACTTGGCGAGACCTCATCTCTACAAAAAAAGTTTAGGTGAGGTGGCGGCACACACCGATGGTTCCAGCTACTTGAAAGACTGAGGCAGAAGGATCGCCTGAGCCCAGCAGGTCAAGGATGCAGTAGCCGTGAGCGTGCCACTGCACTCCAGCCTGGGTGATAGAATGAGACTCCTACTCACAAAAAAAACCTGTGTTGGCAAAAGATTCCATTCATAGTCTTGCCCCCAGGTCCAGCATCCCCTCTCCCCTGTCACCTCTCCACCCCAAAACATAGTGCCATGAGCTCACCATGACGTTGCAGGCCTGAGATATTCAACTTCTTTCTGAGCTGGGAACGCTCAACTTAGACGCTTAAGCTCAAACTACAGGCATCTTAAAACACAAAACAAAGCCAAAAAGTGTCCACCCTCATCTCAGCTACCACCTATCCTGTATTCACAGCCAAATATCTTGGGAAGACGCGTGTTTACTCACCATTTTCTTCATTTTCCAATCTGGCTTAAAAACACTGATATGAGGTGGCTATAACTGGCACTTTCACACAGACAGAAAGTTGAATAAAGGTGATCAGGCCAGGTGCAGTGGTTCACGCCTATAATTCTAGCACTTTGGGAAGCGGAGGTGAGAGGCTTGCCTGAGCCCAGGGGCTCGAGACCAGCCTGAGCAACCTGGCAAGACCTGGTCTCTACAATAAATAAAAAAATTAGCCGGGCTCGGTAGCTCAGCCTATAATCCCACGCCTTTGGGAGGCCGAAGTAAGTGGATTGCCTGAGCCCGCAGGTTCGAGACCCGCCTGGGCAACTTGGCGAGACCTCATCCCGACAATAAATCAAAAATTAGTCGGGCGTGGTAGTGCGCACCTGTAGTTCCAGCTACTTGGAAGGCTGAGGCGGAAAGGATCGCTGGAGCCCAGTAGGTCGAGGCTGCGGTG
>NW_007256321.1:594426-596702 GCF_000164805.1 Carlito syrichta
CAGAGTGAGACTCCAACTCAAAAAAAAAAAAAAATTAACTGGGCGCAGTGCCTCGCACCGTAGCCCCAGCTACTCAGAAGGCTGAGGCAGAAGGAATGCCTGAGCACAGCAGGTTGAGGTTGTGGTAGTTGTGACTGTGCCATTGAACTCCATTCCTGCATTTTGGAATAATTTCAGATTTACAAAAAAGTTGCAAAGAGTCCAGAAAGTTACCATATGACCCTCACCCAGTTTGCAGTGCTGTGGTACTTTTGTCAACACTAAGAAACCAACATGAGTATGTTGTTATTAACTAACTCCTGGACTTTATTTGGATTTCATCAATTTGTCTACTAATATCCCTCCACTAGCCGGGCTCGGTGGCTCAGCCTGTAATCCCACGCCTTTGGGAGGCTGAGGTGAGTGGATTGCCTGAGCCCGCGGGTTCGAGACCCACCTGGGCAGCAAGACCTCATCTCTACAATAAATCAAAAAATTAGCCGGGCGTGGTAGCGCACGCCTGTAATTCCGGCTACCCGGAAGGCTGAGGCAGAAGGATCGCCGGAGCCCAGCAGGTAGAGGCTGCGGTGGCCGGGAGCGGCCACTGCACGCCAGTCTCGGCGACAGTGAGACTCCAACTCAAAAAAAAGAAAAAGAAAAAGAAAAAAAAATCCCTGCACTTTGGGAGGCCACGTCTCCTTAGTTTACTCTGATCTAGGATAGTTTCTCAATCTTTTCTTGTTTTTTATGACCTTGACAGTTTTAGGGAGTACTGAGTCAGATATTTTGTAAAATATTCCTTAGTTTAGACTTGTCTGATTTTTTTCCCCCATGATTAGACTGTGATTATGGGTTTTGGGGAATAACACCACATAAATAAAGTGTCCTCATCACATCATATCACGGGTAGATGATAGCAACCTGACTTGTTGCTGGTGTTGTTGGCTTTTATCACTTGATCAGTATTTGCCAGGTTTCTCCACTGTAAAATTATGATTTTTCCCTTTCCATACTCTTTTTAGAAGTGAGTCACTACTTCCAGCCCACTCTCAAGGGGAGGGAGAATTAACTATCTGTCCATATTATTTGGAATTCTTCTGCAAGAAGGATTTGTTCCTTCTCCAATTTATTTATATCAATATGGACATATTTTTACTTTATTACTTTGTTGCCCAGGCTGGAGTCCAGTGGCACAATCATAAGCCATCCTTCTGCCTCAGCCTCCTGAGTAGCTAGAACTACAGGTGCGGACAACCATACCCAGCTAGTTATTTTTTACTTTTTGTAGAGTTAAGGTTTCATTATATTGCCCAGGCTGATCTTGAACTCCTGGCCTCACACAGTCCTCCCATCTTGGCCTCCCAAACTGCTGTGATTATAGGCATGAGCCGCTGCACCCAGTCCATATTTTTACTTTATACTTTCACTTATAATTCAATTTTACCGTATTTTGTTGCTCAACACTTTGTTTCCTTTTCACATTAAGGTTTATGGTTAATCTATAATTTTGTATATGGTGTGAAGTACAGGGTAAGCTTCATTTTTCTCCATACAGAGAGCTAATTACCTCAGGTTCATTTTTTGAAATGACCATCCCTTCTCCAAGGAATTGTAATGGAGAGTTTGTCATAAATCAAGTGTGTGGTTCTATTTCTGGACTCTATTCTGTTCCATTGACCTCTTTGTCTATTTTTTTTTTTTTTTTTTGAGTTGGAGTCTCACTCTGGCACCCAGACTGGACTGGGCTCCAGCGATCCTTCCACCTCAGTCTTCCAAGGAGCCCGAACTACAGGCGCGCGCTACCACGCCCAGCTAGTTTTTTATTTATTGTAGACTCTGTCTATTCTTGCACCAATACCGCCTTTTATTATTTCTGTATCTTTATAAAACTTCAGTTTCTGGTAGTGATAAGTCTCCAACTTATTTTTATTCAGGACTTTCCTTGCTATTCTGAATTTTTTGCATCCATAGTTTTAAAATCAGATTTCAAATTTCTATTAAAAACCCTGTTGGGATACCGATTAGGATTATAAACTCATCTATAGCTCAGTGTGGGAAGAACTGAAGACTTCCAGTTCATGAACATGGGATGACCCTTTATGTAAGTCTTCTTCAATTTCCCTCAGAAATATTTTTATAATTTCCAGTGTAGAGGTCTTGCACATCTCCCATAAGATTTATTCTCATGTGACTGATGTTTTTACTGCTTTTGCAAATTTTATATCTATCCATCTCCACTTTTTTTTTTTTTTTTGAGTTGGAGTCTCACTCTGTCACCCAGACTGGAGTACAGTGCT
>NW_007256321.1:597310-610780 GCF_000164805.1 Carlito syrichta
AGGATCGCCGGAGCCCAGCAGGTCCAGGCTGCGGTGGCCGGGAGCGGCCACTGCACTCCACTCTGGGCGACAGAGTGAGACTCCAACTCAAAAAAAAAAATCTTATTTTCCAAGTGTTGTTTTTAGTAATACCTATTAATATTGTTCTTTTATCCAGTTATCTTGCTATATTTACTTCTTAATTTTTTTTTTTTTTGAATTGGGGTCTCACCCTGTCACCCAGGCTGGAGTGCAGTGGCATGATCATGGCTCACTGCAACGTCAGCCTTCTGGGTTCAGGTGATCCTTGCACCTCAGCCTCCCAAGTAGCTGGGACTAAGGTGTGTGCCACCACACCCAGCTAATGTTTTTATTTATTGTAGGGCTGAGGTCTTACTATGTTGCCCAGGCTGGTTTCGAAGTGGGCTCAAGTGATCCTTTGCCTCAGCCTCACAAAGTGATGGGATTACAGGTGTAAGCCACCATGCCCAGCCTAGTAACTCATTCTAATAGCTTAAAATATATTCTTTTAGATTTTTTTAGATTTTGTAAATACACACACATGCTATCTGCAAATAATGACAGTTATACTTCTTCCTTTTTTTTGTATTTTCTTGCCTAAGTACACTGTTAAGAGGTGCTGAGGTAAGTGAATTGCCTGAGCCCGCGGGTTCAAGACCCACCTGGGCAACTTGGCGAGACCTCATCTCTACAATAAATCAAAAAGTTAGGCAGGTGTGGTAGCGCATGCCTGTAGTTCCAGCTACTTGGAAGGCTAAGGCGGAAGGATTGCCAGAGCCCAGCAGGTCGAAGGCTGTGGTGGCCGGAAGCGTGCCACTGCACTCCAGTCTGGGCGACAGAGTGAGACTCCAACTCAAAAAAAAAAGAATCTTCAGGACATTGTAAAGCAGGGTGGTGATATACATCCTTGTCTTCCCAGCCTAAAGGGAAAGTGGTTCAATATTTTACCATTAACTATGGTATTAGCTGTAGTGTATAGATTAAAGATTAAACTTAATCTATAAATAAACTATAGATTTATTAAAGAAGTTCTGTATCTCCTTTGCTAGAGGTTTTTTGGGGTTTTGTTGCTGCTGTTGTTGTTTTTGAGTCGGAATCTGTTGCTCAGACTGGAGTGCAGTGGCAAACTCACAGCTACTACAGCCTCGACCTCAGGTGATCCTTCCGCTTCAGTCTTCCAAGTAGCTGGAACCACAGGCACGCAGCACCATGCCCAACTAATTTTTTTCATTTATTGTAGAGACGAGGTCTTGCCAAGTTGCCCAGGCTGGCCTCAAACCCCTGGGCTCAGGCAATCCTCTGGCCTCCACCTCCCAAAGTGCTGGGATTACAGGCATAAGCCACCTCACCTGGCTGCTAGAGTTTTTATTATGAAAATATATCAAATTTTATCAAATGTTTTTTCTGCTCTATTCATGTTTATATGGTTTTTATCATTCTGTTAATATGGTGAATTACATTAATTGAATTTCAGCCTTTTTTTTTTTTTGGAGTTAGACTTTCACTCTATTGCCCTGGCTAGAGTGCAATGGCATGCTCACAGCCACTGCAGTCTCAATTTGCTGGGCTCAGGCAATCCTTCCACCTCAGCCTTCCAAGTGCGTGCCACCACACCCTTTTAATTTTTTTATTTATTGTAGAACCGAGTTCTTGCCAAGTTGTCCAGGGTGGTCCCGAATTTCTGGGCTCAAGCAATCCTCTTGTCTCCACCTCCCAAGGTGCTGGGATTACAGGTGTGAGCCACCGTGTCTGGCTGAGTTTCAGCCTTCTGTTAAATAAAATTTATAGGCAGCCATTGGTTTGGACTGAGTTCCTGTACCACACCCAATAGACCAAACCAAAATGAAGTCACTCATGTTGGCTTCATGCCATGGATTTGAAACTAAAGATCTTCATCTGACCTTCCAAGGAATCAGGAAAGATAATAACCAAAACTCCAACAGGCCAAACAGTCCTAATATACTTTTAGTATTTTCATGTCAGAATCTGTTGCCCAGACTGGAGTGCAGTGGCAAACTCACAGTCACTGCAGCCTCAACCTGCTGGGCCAAGTATTATATTTTAGTATTTTTGTGTACATGAGAAATATTGATCTATAATTTTATTTTCTTAAAATGTTTCTTGGGAGATTTCGGTATCAGGGTTATATTGGTCTCATAAAATTAGTTGAAAAGATGTTTGGTGTTGTTTAAATATTTGGAAGACCAGCCTGGGCAACATAGTGAGGCCTCCTCTATACAAAAAATAAAAAAGATTACCTGAGCATGGTGGCATGTACTTGTAGTTTCACCTACTCAGGAGGCTGAGGTGGACGGATTGCCTGAGCCCAGAAAGTTGAGGCTATGATGAGCTGTGATCATGCCACTGGACTCCAGCCTGGATGACAAAATGAGACCCCAACTCAAAAAAAAAAAAAATTAAAAAGGTAATGTGATGTCAAAATGTGGCTATATGAGTCTAGATCATGAAGAAGTATGTGCTAGAAATAAAAATTTCTAGTAAGCAGTGGTTGAAGCTGGATGAGAACTTCTAAGGGAAAAAATAAGAGAAGGGTTTAGTTTTGGACCTTGTTGAGTACATCATTTAGTATAGGTTTGGATTAGGACCACTGCCAATAACGCAATGGAAAATAGGCAAAGGATATGATCTGAGAGTCCATAGATAAATAAGAGCCTGGCTAGTGCAGTAGCTCACACCTGTAACCCCAGCACTATATGCAAAGATTTCTGGCCGGGCTCAGCCTGTAATCCCAGTGCTTTGGGAGGCCGAGGTGAGTGGATTGCCTGAGACCTGCCCGGGCAACTTGATGAGACCTCATCTATACAATAAATCAAAAATTACCCGGGCGTGGTAGCGCACGCCTGTGGTTCCAGCTACTTGGAAGGCTGAGGAGGAAGGATCGCCAGAGCCTAGCAGGTCGAGACTGCGGTGGCCGGGAGCGTGCCACTGCACTCCAGGCTGGACGATGAAGTGAGACTCCAACTCAAAAAAAAAAAAAGATCTCCAAGATAATATTGGTAAGTGTAAGAAGGGGGAGGATGAGAATATACATTCATAATTGCTTGGACTTACATAAGACACTGGAATATTCAAGAATCTAATAAAGGGCATCACAGGCAGAAAAAAGAACAGGGTGAAAAGAGGATGGAAATGAGGCTTCTTATATCTTTTTTATTTTTGAACACAGAAGTGTGTTGCCAATTAAAAAAAAAAAATTTTTAAAAAGGTAATTACAGCCAGGCTCAGTGGCTCAGCTTGTAATCCCAGCACTTTGGGAGGCCGAGGTGAGTAGATTGCCTGAGCCTGCGGGTTCGAGACCCACCTGGGCAGCAAGACCTCATCTCTACAATAAATCAAAAAATCAGCTGGGTGTGGTAGCGCATGCCTGTAATTCCGGCTACTCAGAAGGCTGAGGAGGAAGGATCGCGGGAGCCCAGCAGGTTGAGGCTGCGGTGACCGGGAGCGGCCACTGCACTCCAGACTGGGTGACAGAGTGAGACTCCAACTCAAAAAAAACAAAAAAGGTAATTACAGGCTGATGTGATGGCAGCAAGCAAATTGGGGTGTTGGTCATCGATCTTTGAGCTTCTCGTGCCTACAAAGTAATGCTTATCACACTGTTCAGGAGTCAGTGGCAAAAAGTAAGGTTTGCTCATTTTTGCCAAGGAGAGTCCTACTAAAATCCAGAGTATCAGCAATACAATCATATCCCACAGTCTCAGCACTTTGGGTGGCTGAGGCGGGAGGATCACTTGAGGCCAGGAACTTGAGACTAGCCTGGGCAACTAGTGAGACCCCGTCTTTACAAAAAATAAAAAATTAGCAAGGGGTGGTAGCGTATGCCTGCAGTCTCAGCTACTTGGGTAACTGAGGAGGGATGATCACTTGAACCCAGGAGTTCAAGGTTACAGTATCTGTGGTCACACCTGGGTGACAGAGCAACACCCTGTCTCTAAAAATAAACAAATACATACATAAATAAAAATTTTTTAAAGTCTTTATACATATACTCCCTAGGCTCTCACAACATCAAAAGCAATCTTAAAGTATCTTTTAAAATTAATTTCAAGCAGATTTTTTTAGTAGAGAGAATTAGTGCTGTGATTGGGCACTAATTTCTTCTCAATAGGTAAGTCCCAGAATGCAGCACTTCACATTGTGGGGAGGAGTGAATTCGAAGCTGAGGAATTGGGTGCAGGGAAGTCACTTGGTGGTATTGTTTTCATTTAACAGAGACAAAAGATCTAAGAAACTTGCCCCAAGTCCCACAGCCTGGAAGTGAAACTGCAATGCCCCTTTCTTGGTCTCAAGGCATTACCCCACCTAAGATGAGCTGCTCAAGAGCATTGACCCACTACAGAGGAGGAGGAAATGGAGCATAGGAGGTCAGGCTGAACCCATCGGTTCTCTTTGCATCTCACACAGGAGTCTTCCTTTTCTGTTCCTCTCACCCCCATTAAAAAGTCCGAACTACTATCCCTGTGGTACATCAGATGCATACCATTTACTATTTAATAGTGTATGTAATAGGATATGTAGTATAATATACAAATATATAGTATTAATTTTTAATATTAATACAGATGGTCCCCGGCTTATGGTTCAACTTAAGATTTTTCAACTTTTTTTTTTTTTTAGTTGGAGTCTCACTCTGTCGCCCAGACTGGAGTGCAGTGGCTGCTCCCGGCCACTGCAGCCTCGACCTGCTGGGCTCCGGCAATCCTTCCTCCTCAGCCTTCTGAGTAGCCGGAATTACAGGCATGCGCTACCACGCCCGGCTGATTTTTTGATTTATTTTAGAGATGAGGTCTCGCTGCCCAGGCGGGTCTCGAACCCACGGGCTAAGGCAATCCACTCACCTCAGCCTCCCAAAGGCACGGGATTACAGGCTGAGCCACCAAGCCCGGCAATTTTTCAACTTTTTGATATGAAAGCAATATACATTCAGTATAAGCCATACAATATTCAGTAAATGAGATATCCAACACTTTTTTTATTTTTGAGTTGGGGGTCTCACTCTGTCACCTAGGCTGGAATGCAGTGGCACAATTACAACTCATGGCAGCCTCAACTTCCTGGTCTCAGGCAATTCTTCTGCCTGAGCCTCCCAAGTAGCTGGGACTTTAGGTGTGCACCACCAAGTCCGGCTAATTTTTTTTTTTTTGGTAGAGATGAGGTCTTGCTATGTTGCCCAGGCTGGCATTGAACTCCCAGTTTCAAGCAATCCTCCCACCGTGGCCTCCTAAAGTGCTGGGATTACAGGCATGAGCCACTGTGCCAGGCCTATTTTTATTTTTTTTTAAATAGAGATGGGTGTCTCGCTATGCTGCCCAGACTGGTCTTGAATTCCTGGTCTCAGGTGACCCACCCACCTCCCAAAGGGCAAGTGAGAGCACCACATCCAGCCGATATCCAACGCTTTCTTGCAAAATGGGCTTTGTATTAGTTACTTTGCCCAACTATAGGTTAATGTGTTCTGAGCATGTTCAAGGTCAGCTAGGCTAAACTATGATGTTTGGAAAGTTAGACGTATTTTTAAAATGTGTTTTCGATTTACAACACTCTTCATTTACGCTGGGCTTACGAGACGTATCCCCTTTGTCAACTGAAGAGCATCCGTAATTTGAAAGGCAGCTACTCAACAACCCCTCACCCATAAAATATAAATCAAAATCAGCAAACCTGGTTATATAATAAAGCACATTTTATTGAGTTACAATCAGTGCGCACGTTAGAGCGAGTGCTGCTTTCCCAATCTCAGCGATTCTAGATTTGTTTGCCTAATTTCCCGTTTTCCAGTGTTCCGATTGCTGTTTTAACACTTTGCTTTCCCACAGAGATAGGCTTCTGCAGCTAAGGGTTGTTATTTCAACGCAGGGAGATAAAAGAAAACACACTCTCCCTGCTCTTCTACCCAGAAGGAGACTCACCCTAGGAAGAACGTCAGTATTTCCAGCTCCTAGGGCATGCACACCAGACCCGGGACCGAGGGGCGAGCTGGGAGTCGCCGGGCGGTCACGGCTAATTAGTTTGGGCCGCGGCCACGGTCAGCGCGGCTTTGGGCGGGCCGCCGAAGGTGATTGGCTGCTGCAGACCCACCTCCTCGCGGATCTGAGGGACGGTCACTGGATTGGTGGAGCCGGAAGAGCTCCCTCGGTTGCTGCTGCGCTCGTGGTGCAAAGCAGAGATGGCGTCTGCGATTCAGCAGCTGGGGCGGCGCGTGGCGAGCTGGAGGCTGCGGCCATCGCTGCCGCCGCTTGCCGGCCTAGCGTCCCAGCGAGCCCACTCGCTGTTGCCGGTAGACGATGCGATCAACGGGCTAAGCGAGGAGCAGAAGCAGGTAGGGAGACTGATCCCCTTCCCGGACCCGAGGCCTCCTGCCCGGGCCCCGTCGGACCCACTCGGCGGTCGCCTCCTCACTTCCCTGCCCTGTACCCAGCTGCGACTTGTGCCGGCGGGGCTTTGGGAGCGTCAGCCTGGGAACGGGAGCGAGATTCGGGATTCTCTGACTTGGAGCTGGGCCTCTGACTTCAGCCTCAAGTCTGGAGGGAAGATTTGAGCAGCAAGGCGGTGCTGCTGGAGGTGGTAGGGAGGAGGAGTCAAGGCTAGGAAAGCTTCTGGGAGACTGGGGTTGTTTTGGCCCCTCTACTGCTTGTGGCAGAAGGGCCCTCAAGCTGTAGTTAGTCCACTTATACCGAAACACACCGAGGTATGGTCCTCAGACTTTGTTGGTCATCCTAATCTTTCCTGAATAGACACTTTGGCCGGGCACGGTGGCTCATGCCTGTAATCCCAGCACTTTGGGAGGCAGAGGCCAGAGGATTGTCTGAGCCCAGCAGGTCCAGGCTGCGGTGGCCCTGAGTGTGCCACTGCACTCCAGCCTGGGTGGACAGTAAACTCCGACTCAAACAAACAAACAAAAAAGAATAAACACTTCGGAGATTTTAAAACGCACAGTATGGTCTCCTATCACTTCTAGCACTCTTCACCCCATGAGGTCAAAGCACAAAGCTGTTTTGAACAAGAACTTGAAAGAAGTAGTTAGAAAAGAAGCTGAACCAGAGCCCTTCCTGGAGGAAGGAGGCTGTGTTCACTTGAAGGCTGGACAGAGTTCCTAGAATGTGATTCTCCTGTGACTCTAAGCGAGTTTGAGCCTCCCAGAAATCCCAACGTTTGAGTCTATAACCAACAGGTAGAGTTTCTTTGAGTCACTTCTGGCAGAAAGGAGTCAATCTTAATCCTTAAATTTTCCAGGCTTCTGATCTCTTTCAGTAATCAATCCCATCTAGCCTGAGACTCAAGGACCTAAAAGAGCCTGATGCCTGCTGAGATCTGAAGGGGATGTAGAGCGGAGCTGGAGCACAGTAGATAGAGTGTGGACAGATACTGGGGAAGCCTGGGAGAGTCACCTGGGATCAGCTCATGCAGGGTCTTATAGACCTGGCTAAGGAGCTTGTGTTTGATTCTATGTATGACAAAAAGTGATGGAATGATTTTATGTCAGAGAGTGACATTTTAGAAATTACCTTCAAGCTGTCTAGACTGAAGACTATAAGAAAGAATGATGAAGATCATCTCTGAGGAATCATAAACTAGGGAGGCCTCTCAGTTTCAGTCTGATGCTGTTTGTGAGGTTACTTGTGGCCTGTGTTTTTGAACGTATCCTCAGTAGTGAAGACACTGTCTGCAATGGTTTGGGCAATAATACGGTGCTGTATTCACGTAAGAGCGAGGGTGCGTGAGAGCAAGGGTGGAACACAGTATATTTCTTATATCATCTAGAGGATGGTTCCTGGAATTTGAGCTGGTCCTAGAAAGTTTCAACAGCATCTATACACCTCTCTCTCATTAGCTTCGTCAGACTGTGGCTAAGTTCCTTCAGGAGCACCTGGCCCCCAAGGCCCAAGAAATCGATCATAGCAACGAGTTCAAGAACCTGCGAGTGAGTCATAAGGCCTGGGCAGGGTGGCAGTCTGGGAGCTGGGCTGAGTTGCACTGCTGCCCAGAAGGGCTCACACAGCCTTCTGTTAAATGAAGTCTCCCTTAGAATGCAGCCTCTGCCGGGTTCGGTGGCTCAGCCTGTAATCCGGCGCCTTTGGGAGGCTGAGGTGCGTGGATTGCCTGAGCCCGCGGGTTTGAGACCCGCCTGGGCAGTGAGACCTCATCTCTACAATAACAAAAAATCAGCCGGGCATAGTAGCGCATGCCTGTAATTCCGGCTACTGGGAAGACTGAGGCGGAAGGATCGCCGGAGCCCAGCAGGTTGAGGCTGCGGTGGCCGGGAGCAGCCACTGCACTCCAGTCTGGGCGACTGAGTGAGACTAACTCAAAAAAAAAAAAAAAAAAGAATGCAGCCTCCTCTGTCTGAAAGGTTCCGGTCACATGTGATGGGCTGCTTTCTCCTCACAACTCACTCCACTCCATTCTGTTGGCAGGAGTTTTGGAAGCAGCTGGGGAACCTGGGAGTATTGGGCATCACAGTCCCTGGTGAGTACAGTTTATGTCCCTAAAAAGCACTTTTTCGTGCGTGCCCTTTAAGACGTGGAATGTGGACAGGGGAAAGCTGGGAGGGTCAGCTGTGATCAGTTCATACGAGGTCTTGTAGGCCTGGCTAAGGGGCTTGTGTTTGATTCTATGTGCAACGAAAAGTGATGGAATGATTTTAAGACATTCCCAAAAGAAGCAGGAAGGGAAGGGAAAGGAAAGATTGTGCTCAGTCAGGCTCGGTGGCTCACCCTGTAATCCCGCACTTTGGGAGGCTGAGGTGAGTGGATTGCCTGAGCCCGCGGGTTCGAGACCCACCTGGGCAACTTGGCAAGACCTCATCTTTACAATAAATCAAAAAATTAGCCAGGCGTGGTAGTGTACGCCTGTAGTTCCAGCTACTTAGAAGGCTGAGGCAGAAGGATCGCCGGAGCCCAGCAGGTCGTGGCTGCGGTGGCCAGGAGCGTGCCACTGCCCTCCAGCCTGGACGACAGAGTGAGACTCCAACTCAAAAAAAGAAAAAAAATTTCCTAGCCGGGCTGGGTGGCTCAGCCTGCAATCCCGCGCCTTTGCCTCAGACTTCCAAGTAGCTAGAACTACAGGTACACACCGCCACACCCGGCTAGTTCTTTATTTTTTTGGTTTTTTTTTAATTTTTTTGTTGTTGTTTTTGAGTTGGAATCTCACTCTGTCTCCCAGGCTAGAATGCAGTGGATTGCCTGAGCCCGTGGGTTCGAGACCCGCCTGGGCAACTTGGCGAGACCTCATCTCTACAATAAATAAATAAAAAAAAAAAAGAAAGAAAGATTGTGCTCAAAGAAACCCAGAATTTCTCCCTATTTGACCTGAGAAAGCACCCATTTTCTGTCAGCCCAGAGAAGAAGACACACCTCTATTTCTTTAGGCAGTGATCTGGAGAAGGCAAAGGGATGAGGTCAGTGTGGCTCACTTGAATCAGGATCACTCAGATTCTCTGTGTACTGAGTAGGCTCCCCCAGGTGATTTGAGAAGTTTAGAAACTCTGGATCAAGTGCTTGTCCTCATTGCACCTTGGTTTGCTGCCTCCCCTAAACCCTGAATTCTGTTCTACCAGTGACTTCTATGCAGGAACACTCAGTGCCTTTGTCCTCTGTTCACAACTTTACCCTGAGGCTAATTTGGGAACAAATGGGAGCACAGGAGAAGGATGATTGTTTGTGCCTCTGTGTGAGGTGGCCAGGTGATGTGTTTAATAGACTTTTCCTGGGTCTGTCCCTGTGGGTCTCACTACTTAATTCCAGAGGGAGAGGGTGGGGAGCTGGTAGGCTGTGTTTGGGGCCTTAGCCTCTGAAGAGGCTCAGCCTGGCTTGCAATACCGAGTAAAGAGATGAACCTGTGGCATCACCAGCCAAGGCATGGGCAGCCTACCCTGCTTGGGCTTGTATTCACTCTGGGCATGAGAAGGGGTGGGACACAGTGTACTTTTTTTTTTTTGAGTAGGAATCTTACTCTGTCACCCTGGCTAAAGTACAGTGGCATGACTATGGCTCACCACAGCCTTGACCTTCTGGGCTCAGGTGATCCTTCTGCCTCAGACTTCCAAGTAGCTAGAACTACAGGTGCACACCGCCACACCCGGCTAGTTCTTTATTTTTTTGTTTTTTTATTTTTTTGTTGTTGTTTTTGAGTTGGAGTCTCACTCTGTCTCCCAGGCTAGAGTGCAGTGGCACGCTCACGGCCACCGCAGCCTGGGCCTGCTGGGTTCAGGTGATCCTTCTGCTTCAGACCTCCAAGTAATTGGAACTACAGGCACATACCACTATGCCTGGCAAATTTTTTGATTTATCTTAGAGACAAGGTCTTGCTAACTTGCCCAGGCTGATCTCGAACCCCTGGACTCAGGCAATCCTCTTGCCTCAGCCTCCCAGACTACTGGGATTATAGGCGTGAGCCACTGCGCCCAGCCAAAAAAATCCCATTTTTTAATGGTGTGTTCTGAAGTTCCCTATCAGCATTTCTTCTGCCCACTCCAGGTTTCCCTCAGGCTATGGTTTTCCTGTCTTGTTACCAGCCCTGTTTTTTGGGGTCCAAACCTGCTGTAACAACTTGCCTTCCTTAAAATCCTTTTGCACACATACTACATCCTTGGCTTTGTGCCTGTTCTTAGTGCCTTGGACACCCCATCCCCAGCCTAATGCCTTTGTGTTTCTACACTTCAGGCCCTCTTTATTTATTCATCTGCCTCTGTATTTCCATGACTTTCTGAATAGTGGGCACTCAGGTTGTTCGTTTGTCTTCAACAAGAGGTCTGCCTGGGAAAAAGCAGGAGTTGCAGATTGTTTTCTGAACCACACCTAAACCAAATAGCAGTGGCAGCAAAATCAGTTCTGTGAACTTGTAAGCAGAATTATTTGCAGCAGCCTGTTCATCTTGCGAGGGGAAATTTGGAATAGGTGCTACAAGGATGTTTCTTTTCTGCCAGTAAATGTAAGACTCCTATCAATGTCTCAATGTAATCTGGACTGCCTTTTCCACTCCCATGTACCGCCCACTCCCAGTTCAGTATGGTGGCTCTGGCCTGGGCTACCTGGAACATGTGCTGGTGATGGAGGAGATATCCCGAGTTTCTGCAGCAGTGGGGCTCAGCTATGGTGCCCACTCCAACCTCTGCATCAATCAGCTTGTGCGCAATGGGAATGAGGCGCAGAAGGAGAAGTATCTCGCCAAGGTGAGGAGATAGAAATGAAGAAACACACACTGATCTCACGGTGCAACCACCAGCTACAAGGGATCCTCTCCCATTGTTGGGAGCCAGTCAGACTTGCTTTCTGTAGCATGCTGCCATGAACCAAATATGGTTAGGAGGGGACCAAGGACTGCGTTATAATGCTTGAGCCAAAAAATTAAAAATAAGGGCAGAATGCCTGCGTTGGACAACAAATGGACATTTGAAGGGTACTTTAAGAAATGGAAGAAAATTAGCTGGGCATGGTGGTGCACACCTGTAGTCCCAGGTACTTGGGAGGCTGAGGCAGAAGGATCACCTGAGCCCAGAAGGTTGAGACTGCAGTGAGCAGTGATTGTGCCACTGTACTCCAGCCTGGGCGACAAAGACCAAACTCAAAAAAAGGAAAGAAAGAAATGGAAGAATAGGACTAGCTCTC
Source organism: Carlito syrichta (assembly GCF_000164805.1). Lineage (NCBI taxonomy): Eukaryota > Metazoa > Chordata > Mammalia > Primates > Tarsiidae > Carlito > Carlito syrichta. The sequence continues at coordinate 608,938 of NW_007256321.1, forward strand.
CTTGCAAAGGGAATAGGAAAAGGACAGACATTTTCAGCTTTGTAGATATTGCACTTCTTAGAGGAGACTTCTGGGACCTTACCAATACCCTGGTCTGAAGGGGAAGTTTCAAGGGGTGTAATTTGAACAGGAAAAGCACTGTCAGTGAGCTGCTGTAGGGTACTCCAAGGTCATAACAAGGCTCTTTGGGCTTCTCCTTGCAGCTGGCCAGTGGCGAGTACATCGGAGCCCTGGCCATGAGTGAGCCTAATGCCGGCTCTGATGTTGTTTCCATGAAGCTCAAAGCGGAAAAGAAAGGTGAGATGACTCTCCATTTGGGAGCTGAAATGAGCAGAGGGATAAACTTTATCAGGGTGAGGGAGCAACAGTTAGGACTGGCCCCTGCTTGGGTTTCCAGAACAAGGGCAGCTTCTTGCTCAGCAGGTCTGTGGACTGACTGGCTGAGATAGGTTAAGATGGCTTGAGCAAATAGCCAACATCCTGCCCTTAGGAGATCACTACATCCTGAATGGCAACAAGTTCTGGATCACCAATGGCCCTGATGCTGATGTCCTTATCGTCTATGCCAAGACAGATCCGGGTGCTGTGCCAGCTTCTCGGGGCATCACAGCCTTCATTGTAGAGAAGGTGAGTGTGGGTGGGTGCAGGGCCCAGGAGGCTTCTGCTTCCTGACAGCGGTAGCAGAAATAGCCCCCTTTCACTGATCTCAAATGCAATCAATCTTGTGTGCCCTGCAAGGCCCCCTGGTGATGAAGGTGAGGCAGAAAGCAGACTGACCTCATCTCTAAAAAAATTAAGTAGTCTGGACACAGTGGCTCAAGCCTGTAATCCTAGCACTTTGGGAGACCGAGGCGAGAGGATTGCCTAAAATTCAGGGGTTCGAGACCAACCTGGACAACTTGGTGAGACCTCATCTCTATAATAAATCAAAATAAACAAACAGACAAATAAATAAAATTTAAAAAGCCAGGCAGAGTGGCATGCACCTGTAGTCCTAGCTATTGGGAAGGCTGAGGTGGAAGGATCATCGAGCCTGAGAGTTCAAGGCTGCGGTGAGCTGTGATTGTGCCACTACACTCCAGTACACTCCAGCCTGGGCAACTGATGAGACCCTGATTCAAAAAATAAAAAAACCAAAAAGAGGGTGGCCAAACAGTCCAGGGAGGATGAGTTAGGTCTGAAGACAGTAGAGCTGTACCCAGAGCCTGGCCATGCAAAGAGGTCCAGGAAGAGGAGATTTAAAATGAGGGCAGGATTTGACAGTCAGGATGTCATTGGTAAACTCAGTGAGAGCAGCCTTGGGAGACTCAAGTGTGGGTGGCATGTGTGTGGAGACTGAAGGCTGCACCTTCACCGGTCTTGACAGCAAGAGAGAGACGGAGTAGGAGTTCGAATTAAAAGTTGGGAGTTGGAGTTTGTTTTTATGAAAGAGGGAGAGCTGAGCAAATTTTTTGGTAGAAAGGAAAATAGAGAGAGAAGTTGGGATGTGTGGGAACAAGTGAGTGAAACCAGTGGTGAGCAGAGGCAGAAGAGGGAAGGATAGGTTACAGTTGAGGGTAGAGAAACAACCTGCCTAGCAATGATCATGGAGTCAGGGACCAGGGCACCTGTGAAGGCTGTAGGTCAGGGGGTGGGGGAGATGGCAGAGAGTTTAATGAGTGAGTGTTGGAAAGGTTTGCAGTGCCCTCCATAAGGAGCGGGGGGAAAGCGGCTGACTAGGGTTGGAACAGAAAGGGTCTGGCTGCAATTATAAATGCCAAGGAGCCAGGCTCGGTGGCTCAGCCTGTAATCCCAGCACTTTGGGAGGCCGAGGTGAGTGGATTGCCTGAACCCGCGGGTTCGA
>NW_007256321.1:610800-637976 GCF_000164805.1 Carlito syrichta
CTGAGGCGGAGGATCACCGGAGCCCGGCAGGTTGAGGCTGCGGTGGCCGGGAGTGGCCACTGCACTCCAGTCTGGGTGACAGAGTGAGACTCCAACTAAAAATATAATAATAATAATAATAAATACCAAGACTGTAGAATGCCACCCTCAGCTGTGGGTGTGGAAAGCGACACACACTGGCACTGTGCTGTGCACTCACCAGTACCTGCTGGTCTGAGTAGTTTGGATTAAAGTACACAAGTTGTTCAGTTCATCCCTGGAGGGATCTCATTGGGTACAGACAGCAGAACAATGGGGCAAAATAATTGGGCAACCTTTTTGGGTCCCCTCCCCTCTGGGAGCTTTTCTGTGTCCTCTCAAAAAAATCCTGCTTTCAAAAAAAAAAAGAATTGAGTGGGCAGTTGAGAGTATCTTAGAAGTGCTATTCCCTGGGATAGGGAAGGGAGGCCAGGCAGGGTTTGGGGGCTCAGAGGACTGGGCATATCCTTGAGAAAGAACTCCTGTGAGAACTGGGGAGAGCACAACTAGCCGAAGAGGAGGCTGGGATCAGGGCGGGGTGTTAGCGCCAGAGGGCCCAGGTGGGGCATGAGACTCAGATGCTGGTATGCCCTGCAGGTGCAGGGATTTGATGGGAAGGTGGACACCTTTCCTGGGATTCCTTGTGGCTAGTCTGTAATCAAGGCCACTTTTTGTTTCCTGCAAAGGGTACGCCTGGCTTCAGCACCTCCCAGAAGCTGGACAAGCTGGGGATGAGGGGCTCTAACACCTGTGAGTTAATCTTTGAAGACTGCAAGGTTCCCGGTAAGTGTCTCTGAGAACAGGGGAGCCCCTGTCTTGACCCCTTCACAAGTTGATCTGGCTATTCTCCAGCTGAGAAAACCTGGCTGTCTTTTGACTAGAGAGGCTCACTGTTGTTAGCTCTTCAATGATGGCATGTGGCATGTCGCTAGACTGTGGGCCTGGGTCTGCTGGACAGCTGTCTGTGCTAGCCAGAGCTCCTGCACTGTAGGCCTGACTGGCAGAACACACTGTCCCTGGGGTTTGTATTCCAGAAACTGAAGGAGGTCAGGCCTTCCCTGGTCCAATGATGTCCTTCAGCCTTCCTATAACATTGACTTGCACGGCCTGTGTGAGTTACTTATTAATGGTGCTAAGAGGAAAAAAAAGTCTGAGTAAATTGGTGGAAGCCAGACTCAATGAAAAGAAGGCAGTTCAGTTTGAGTATGATGAGTATTTTCTCCCCTGAGCAGTAACTGAAAATGTGGCACAGCGTGGCGTGGGAGAGCAGCACACCTATCATGTGCCAGTGAGACTGAGGGCATGGATTTGATCATCAGTTAGGCTTGCTCTTGTCTCAGCCACATACCATGCCTGTTGCTCATGATCCGTCAGCCCAGAAAAGTATGCTTTGATTACAAGGAGCTTTCAGGGAGAGGGGTCCATGCAGATCCTTCTTTGCTGACAGGGAAAAATTCAGCCAACCTTAAAGGCAGGTGAGTGGTGTCAACTTTTTGTACTTGATTTTCCTGCCTATACCTCCCAAGGCCATCCAGTGACCTAGCTTACTGGGTGGAGAGGTGCCCAGTGGCTTCTGTCACTGGCTCTGAATGGCTCATCTCCTGGACAAAGAAGATTTCATGGACCACCCTGCAGGGAGGTGACATTGGACCAGAGCAGCCTCCACCTGGTGAAAAGAGTAATTTTCCAGTTTCTTTGTAGGTGCCTGTGTAGAAAGAAGCAAGGAGGGGTTGGGTGACTTCTAGACCAATTAATTAGCTTATCTTCCTTCCCATCCAAGGGAGTTGAGAGAGAGAAAGGAGAGATCTGACAACTCAGGGCTTTGTGTCTGGTCTTGCAGATAGTGTGGGGGTCCTGGCAGCTCCACTTCTGACTGGAAGGGGTCAACTCGATCCTTTTTTCTCACGTGGAACCCTAATTGAAGGTCAAGTGACATATTCTAGTACCTTGTTTGAGAGCCATGTTACCAAACCTGGTACATGTGATAAAAGCGAGGAGGCTGTGGACAGCCCTCTCCTCTGACCAGCACTTCTCCTGGCAGCTGCCAACATCCTGGGCCATAAGAGTAAGGGCGTCTACGTGCTGATGAGTGGGCTGGACCTGGAGCGGCTGGTGCTGGCTGGGGGGCCCCTCGGGTAAGTGTGAGTCGTCAGGGGGCACTGGGCTCTGTCCGCCTCCTTGGTAGGTGGTCCAGCAGTAGCAGCAGCCTTCCCCTTAAGGGGGGGCAAAGGGAACTAGAGACCACTGCCCTCTCATGGAGACAAAAAGAACCTCCTCCTCCCAATGTTGAATCTCGTCAAACAGAAGGGAAGTCAGTCATTAAGTGACAGACCAAAGGCCTGAGGAGCAGTATTGCTTCTTCCGGCTATGAAACAAGATGCTTGGGCTCCAATGCCCCCAGAGGTCCTGCCAGTCCCACCTCTGTTCTTGGAAGAAGGGGTATGAGTATGGTACTAGCAGTGCTGGAACTAGGCAGGGGTGACGAGTTTCTGAGGCTCCTTTGCTCCCTGGGGCTTCATCTCCTTATCTTGCCAAGCTTTCCCTCCAGGCCTTTCCACACTGGCATTTTGCTACCCCACCTGGCAGTGTGGGACAGTGAGCCACCTCCACAGGGCCCTTCTCCTTTCCGGCAGGATTATGCAAGCCGTCCTGGACCATACCATTCCCTACCTGCATGTGAGGGAAGCCTTTGGCCAGAAGATTGGCCACTTCCAGGTAAGTGGACTGCTTTTGCTGACTCTTTCATTGGATTCGGGTTTTCTTTCAAGAATGAGGAGGCAGAGCGTGTGCTGTGGACCTTTCCCATTCCTTTCTAGCAAAATTAACTTGCCTGCTTAGAATGCAGCTTTCCTCGGCATGCGACCTGGCTTTGGAAGTTGTCAGGAAGTTTATCTCATTGCCACCTCAATTCCTGTTTGAGATGAATAAATGGCATTGTAAGGTTCAAGGGCAAGGCGTGCAGGTTATGGGGAGCATAGGGAAAAGGGACAGCATTTCTAGTCAGACCTTCTCATCTGAAGAAGCTGCTGGAAGGTAATTAGGGTTATGGTAGATGGTGCCTTAGGGGCAGTGCCTTTCAGAGACAGCGATGGCTATTTCAGAGTACGGTGTCCACAGGGGAATGGCTGTTCTCTGGCCTTAACTCCCAGACCTGCTTCCTTCTCTGTCATCCTGGACAAGTCTCATCTCTCTGTGCCCCAGCTTCCCCATTCCTGGCTGTCATTGCCATTGCTCACTTGCTTTTGGTAACTGGAAAGAGTGTTCCAACACGTTGACCTGTGACCTCCCTTTGTGACCAGCTGATGCAGGGGAAGATGGCTGACATGTACACCCGTCTCATGGCATGTCGGCAGTATGTCTACAATGTCGCCAAGGCCTGTGATGATGGCCACTGCACTCCCAAGGTGAGGGCCAGCCCAGAAGAGGGAGAGACTGGTAGGCCAGCTGCTGGGTCTCCCAACCTGCATGCCTGGCAGGGCCCTGCCGACCCGAACTTCCTCCCATAGGACTGCGCGGGTGTGATTCTCTACGCGGCCGAGTGCGCCACACAGGTAGCTCTGGACGGCATTCAGTGTTTCGGTGAGTGGCCCCCACTCCCCAGACCTAGGGCTGCTCTTCTAGGGCCTGTGGCTGCCTCAGAAAGAGGTTTCTTCCCCACTCCTCACTCTGTGCTTAAGCTAGGCACAGCCGAGCTGCACCTTGAGGCTCTTTCTGCCCCAGTTACAGAGGAAATGAAAAGCGAGGAGAAAACAACTAGAGGTCACCAGTTGTTACTACATTCAGCAACATCTCTTCCCGGCTTGCCCACCTGGTCTCGTAGATACTAGCAAATGGGGGAAGATGTCTCTGAGGTGGACCAGCCTTGCTTCAGGGCTGCACAGTGGTTACAAGCACAGACTCGAGCCAGACTGCCTAGATTTGAATCCTTGATCTGCTATGCCAGTATCTCCTTGCCCCCTCTTTGGTATCTGCCATTCTCCCCTTTCTTCGCCTGGTACCCCCAGCACTCCAGGTGGCCTTCCAGCCCCAGCTTCTTGCCCACTCTACCTGCAACAAGGTACAGTATAGTTCCCTTTTATCCTTGGCTTTGCTTTCCACATTTTCAGTTACTGGTGGTCAACTGAGGTCCAAAGATACTAGAAATTTTCAGGAATAAACAACTTATATGTTTAAAATTGCACACCATTCTGAATAGCATTATGAAATCTCACCTGTCCTTCTCTGTCATGTTCTGTATGTGGATCAGCCTATTCACTTCACACTGTCTATGCTACCTGCCTGTTAGTCACTTAGCAGCTGTCTAGGTTATTGGATCGACTGTCATAGTGCCTGTGTTCAAGTAAACCTTGCTTTACTTAATAATGGCCCCAAACCACAAGAGTAGTGATGCTGGCATATCATTATAATTGTTCTATTTTTTATTATTAGCTATTATTGTTAATCTTTTACTGTGCCTAATTTATAAGTTAAACTTTATACCAGGCTCGGCGGCTCAGCCTGTAATCCCAACACTTTGGGAGGCTGAGTGGATTGCCTGAGCCCACGGGTTGGAGACCCGCCTGGGCAACTTGGCGAGACCTCATCTCTACAATAAATCAAAACTTAGCCAGGCGTGGTAGTGCGCGCTTGTAGTTCCAGCTACTTGGAAGGCTGAGGCGGAAGGATCACTGGAGCCCAGCAGGTCAAGGCTGTGGTGGCCGGGAGCGGCCACTGCACTCCAGTTTGAGTGACAGAGAGACTCCAACTCAAAATAAAATAGAATAAAAATAAATTAAACTTTATCATAGCTGGGTGCAGTGGCTCACACCTGTAATCCCAGTACTTCGGAAGGCAGAGGTTAGAAGATTGTCTGAGCCCAGGGGTTTGAGACCAGCCTGGGCAACTTGGCAATACCTCATCTCTACAATTAATCAAGAAAAATTAGCTGGGTGTGGTGGCGCACACTGAGCCTGGCGTTCCAGGTAGTTAGAAGTCTGAGGTGGAAGGATCACCTGAACCCAGCAGGTCAAGGCACGGTGGCCGTGAGCGTGCCACTAAACTCCAGCCTGGGTGATAGAGTGAGGCTCTGACTCAAAAAACCCCCAAAAGTTATCATAAATAGGTATGTGTAGAAAAAACAGTATATAGAAGGGGCATGGTGGCTCATGCCTATAATGCCAGCACTCTAGGAGGCTGTGGCAGGAGGATTGCTTGAGCCCAGGAGTTCAAGGTCAGCCTGGGCAACATGGTGAGATGTCTATAAATTTTTTTTTTTTTTTTTTTTTTTTTTTTTTTTAACAAACACAGTATCGGCCGGGCTTGGGGGCTCACCCTGTAATCCCGTGCTTTGGGAGGCCAAGGTGAGTGGATTGCCTGACCCCACAGGTTCAAAACCCGCCTGGGCAACTTGGCGAGACCTCATCTCTACAATAAATCAAAAAATTAGCCAGGCATGGTAGCGCGCGCCTGTAATTCCAGCTACCTGGAAGGCTGAGTGGAAGGATAGCCGGAGCCCAGCAGGTTGAGGCTGCAGTGGCTGGGAGCGGCCACTGTACTCCAGTCTGGGTGATAGAGTGAGACTCCAACTCAAAAAATAAAAAAATTTTTAAAAATAAAACACAATAGATATAGGGTTCGATACTATCCATTGTTTCACTCTTCCTCTGGAAGTCTCGGAACACATCCCCAGAGGATAAGAAGGGCTACTGTATTCCCCAAGTCCTCTCACTACATTTGGCTGCTTCTCTTTAATCAGTCTCTCCTCCTCCTGTGGCCTATTTCTGTACACTTGGCCTTCTGTTTACTTTCTTTGCTTTGCCCACTGCCCTCACTTCTGTTGTCCTTCTCTGCCCAAACCCTGGTTGCAGGTGGCAATGGCTACATCAATGACTTTCCCATGGGCCGCTTTCTTCGAGATGCCAAGCTATATGAGATTGGGGCTGGGACCAGTGAGGTGAGGCGACTGGTCATCGGCAGAGCCTTCAACGCAGACTTTCCATAGCCCGAGACCCTTCATCCTCTTCCCAGCACCTAGAGGCCTTTCTTTGCAAGTAGAGATGTGGCCGCTCTCCTACGCTGCCCATGGCAGGCCGGGCTGCTCAGCTGCTCTTCTCGCATCAGTCCTCTCGGCCTCTGCACGGGGCTGAGTTCTCCACAATGGCTGCCAAGCGCCGTGGCCTCACAGCCAGGCCAGCCAGCCAGGACAGTGTTCTGTAGTATAAAACAGACTCAGCAGGCAGCATGTTGGCCTTTCTGGGGATTGTTGGGACAGACTTTGGTGATGACAGGACCCTTGCTTTCTAACTTTCGAGCTTGCATTCCCCCCCCCACAGAGTGGACACCTGGGGGCATGCAGGCGCCCACCTCTTTCTCTTGGTTGTGCCTCTGGCAGGAAGCTCTCTCTGCTCAAGTACAACAGAAGCATTGCCCCCACCATTTACTAGAACTAGGTAAAGGCTGAGTATCCCTAATCCCAAATCTGAAACTTGACACACTTCTGGACCCAAGCAAGGGATACTCAACCTGTAGTCTCTTTTCTGGGGAAAAAAGTAAAACACCTTGCCCTTGTTTCTGCGGGTTTCCAGAGGTATCGACTCCCAGCAGCTTATGAACTCATGAGGTGTCCAGAGTCCGAGGAGGAGGAGAAGGTAGCGTGCTTGTCTTCTCTTGAAGGGTCAGCTCTTCCTCAGCGGGGCCTCTGAACCCTTCTGCGCCACCCTGCCACGGGCACCGTCCACTCCTGACCGTGTGACCAGCCACAGGTGACTGGGCAGCACGCACAGGCCCTGCTGACCAGGCCTGGTTTGGCTGGCCCGACTCTAGCTGAGGCTGTCTGTAGTTTCTCTAGATACCCTATGGCTAATTTTGTTACAACCGCACAGCGGCTGCTGCCATTTTGTATTAAACGTTGTAAAGAAAACCCAACTGCTTCTCAACCAGTGTTGCTGGGGAGAAGCAGTCTACTTGCTGCTGCCTCCTGTTTGGATCCAGCCCGTATCCTTGGAGAGTGGCCGGCCCAGGTCCTACTCCAACTTTTTGGTAAAGGAGGGCAAGAGGGTAGAATCAAGCCTCAGAATAGAGGAGGTTTCAGCCTCCCTTTCCCAGATGGCCCAGTGCTTTTTAAAGGAAGGAGGGAGCCCAGAGTGGTAGGATCTCAGAGCTTAAAGGAAGCCCATAAATTTCTGGAAGCCACCCCTACGCTTTTAAAAATGTCATGAGAATTTGACTTTCTTTCTCAAGGTCAAATTGGAATGAGAATCTAGATCTACTAGTAGCAAACTGGGTTGTGTTCTGAAAATTCCAGCCTGGGGCCCCACTGCATAGCTACATAGATGGAGGAGCATGGTCTGAGAATGGAACAGGTCTGGGTAGTTCCGCCTCATCCAAGTTCCTAAAAGAGGGAACTGGTTGTCCTGGCTCTCAGCCCTGCAGCACCTGTCCTGGCTGTTGGTCCTGGCCTGTGGCCGAGTGCTATTCCCAGCTTGAGGCTTGAGACAGGTGGGGTTAGGTCCTCACCAACCCTGTCCTATCCCATCCTGGGTGGAGGATCCAGGGCTCATGGGCTGTTCCCTCATCTCTCTGTCCTGCCTCCTGCCATGTTGGAGATGAATGTGGCTAAAAGGTGATGGTGCTGCGTTAGTGTGTAGCTGGAACCACTAGCCTGGAGACGCCGTGTGACCGAACGGGCTGCTTCATCCAGTCGGTGTTGGCTGTCTGAGCCCTGCCAACTTGGGAAGAAAGCGGTTGTTTTGATTCTGTATATGACATTTAAAAAATGTTTAACAATAAAACCAAAGAAAAAACATACTGTGTGGCCTGGGTGATGAGTGGAAAAGCAGGGGGCACCTCTACTCTGGTTCTGGTGAGCATTTTTGGTTGTCTAATGCAAGCCTACAACTTCAGCTGCCTGCACTGCTTTCTGCAGCTGCCTAAGTCCACCGCAATTGTAGGCAGGTCACATGGTCAGCCCAATGCGCGGCTGTTGACACTGCCTGCCCTGTGGGAGGGCAACAGAAGCTAGGGGTGTGCTCTGAGCACACCCCTTATCAGAATTTGGCAAGCTGTAAGAAGTGCAGACTTCTGGGTTCTGCCCCAGACCTGATCACATTCCGAGGGGTGATTCTAAGGCACAGCAACCTTGTACAACAAGGGATCTAGTGATAACAATCCCTCGCCTATGTAAGCCTCTCAAGACCCTCAAGCTAGCATGACATATGAGCACCCTGATCCTTGCACAGTCGGGTGCCGTGCACGGCCCCCTTCCAGAAGGTCGGTAAGGCGAGTTGCCCACAGCAATGAAGGAACGCGGGGTGGGGCCAGAGCTGGTGTAAACGCTGCATGGGGGCAGGGGAGGGGCGCACAGTTAACCACCTGCCCTGCGGAGGCTGGGACCTAGGACCAGGGGGCCGTCCGTCACGACCCCTAGCTTAGGGCAGGTCCAGAATCCTCCTCTGTCCCTGTCCCTCGAGGCAGCGTGTTCGGCGGAGCGCGGCACTGGCTAGCTGGGGCCAGCCCGGGCGCTGCATGGAGCTCGCCTGACCCCTGCCGGCCGCCCGCGGAGCCGCAGGCGCGCCAGCCCGCCATTCTCGGGCATTTGCCTCGGGGCTCTGGCCCCAAAGCTCCCAGCCTGGGTCTCAGGACGACGTAATTTTGTTTTATCAAATGACGACATCAAAGAGAAGGGGAAAAAATCGGCTTTCCTCTGTTACCATCATTTCATACAAGAAAGACCATTTCTAACTGTTAAAAGTAAAAAGGACAAACTCAGAATAAAGGCCGATTTTTTTTATTTTTTATATTTTACTTTAATAAATTTTTGTATATGCTTTACATTCATGGTTTTTTTAAAAACTTATAGTTGTAAAGGGTTTATTTTTTAAAAAACCTGTCCCCAGTCCCTCCCACCCCCATTCCCACTCCCAGGATGAAACCATTTTTGAATTTTTTTTCTTTTTAGAGACAGGGTCTCATTTTGTCACCTAAGCCAGAAGGCTGTGTGCAATCATATCTCACTGCAGCCTGGAACTCCTGGACTCAACTGATCCTCCCGCCTCAGCCTCCCATGTGGCTAGAACTACAGGCATGCACCACCACTCCCCCACGCCCAGCTACACTTCTGAGTGTTTAAGGGTTTTTCTTGGTAATTCATTTAATGCCTTTACATGATATGCTTACTTATTGATTTAACTGTAGACACTTAAGGACAGTTCTTTAAAGTGCATACATTTGATGCTCCCCCACCCTTCACAGGTCAGCATTTGGTACCCCTGGGATCAGATGGTACAGAGCCCCATCCACATTCCGGGCTGCCCCTGGCCTCTGCCTACACTCAGTGCCCAGAGCCCAGAGCCACACTAGTGCTGGGTGGGAGCTCTCTCCCTGTGCACTCCACCTGGCTACTCTCGCAGGGAGTCATTCCAGAATTTGGCCTCTCCCTCACCCACCACCCACCTGGTCTCAGATAGAAGCTAGCCTGGTATCTCCTAAATATTTCTTGGACCGGCAACATCCTGCCAACTTGCCTTTCTTCTTCCAGTCCACATACCTCAACCCTTCCCCTCTACTGAGCCTGAATGAGCTATCAAGCTCCCTCAATCCTTCAGTGGCTCCCAGCACCTATCCATGAGAGGTTTTGCAAGGCAAATAAGGCTCTGATCCACCTGGGCCTTCCCCTTCTGCTGCTCCCCACCCTCCTGCCCTTCCTCCCTGCTAAGCCTTGTTGCACGTGGTCCTCATGGCCGTGTTTCTCACCCCTGTGCCTTTGCCCCAGCTGGTCCCTCTGCCCAGAGTCCTTCCAGCCCTTCACCTTTCTCTTGCTTTCTCATCTCTTATCCTCAGTCCAGGGTCTGCTGCCTTCAGGAAGACCTCCCTTCTCCAATCTTTCCCCACTCCTCTGTATCCACCCCATCCAGCCTGGATGGGTCCCCTTCCTCCTCCTCCCTGGGTATATGTCAATGGTCCTGCCACACCGTTGTATTTATTTGACGTGTCTGTTTCTCCCACATTAGGCTAGAAAAACTTGAGGACCAGGATGGTGATTTAACTGTATTTGTATGATCATCATCCTGCACAGTTCCTGGTATGTAATAGGTGCTCAACAAATGTTTACTGAAAGAGTAGATGAGTAGTCATGTGACACTTAGCTCATATGTGGTTATTTGTGTGTGTAGTCCTGAGTATATTGTAAAACCTCAGAGGTCAAAGGCTATCTCTCACTTATCTGAACTCTCCCAACAGCACCCAAGGCTCGCAGTAAGCACTCAGTGGTTATGTGCATGCTGAATGAGTGAAATGACAGGTGGGCCAGAGCCCTGGCCTAATCCCCAGCATTGGCAGAAACAGCAGGGCCAGCCAGCCGGCTTCGCCTGGCCCTGCTTTCCCTAGGCCTTCCCACCCTGGAGTAGCCAGGCCCAGCTGCAGGAGGGAGGCCCTTACCCCCACACTCCTCTGATTTACTCAGAAACAGAAAGAAGCTACAATAAGGGCCCCTGGCTCCTCTTCTGCCAGAGGACGAGAATGAGGGCTAGATGGAGAAGGGGCAGAGTAGGGTGGCACATCCTTTGAGTTCTTGTGTAAAATGGATAGTATATATGAGAGGGTATGTGATATATACATTGCCATGTAAAAAAATAATAAAACAGGCCAGGTGTGTCAGCTCACACCCATAATCCCAGCACTCTGGGAGACCGAGGTGGGAAGATTGCTTGAGCCCAGGAGCTCAAGACCAGCCTGGGCAACATAGTAAGATCGCCACACACACAAAAATTAGCTGGGCGTGGTGGTGTGCACCTGTAGTCCCAGCTACTCAGGAGACTGAGGATGGCTCTCTTCAGCCCAGGAGATCAAGGCTGCAGTGAGCTGTGTTTGTGCCACTGCACCCCAACCTGGGCAACAGAATGAGACTCCAACTCAAAAATAAATCAATCAATCAAACTTCTGTGTACCAGCACCTAGTGTTGAAGAGAATATTCCAGATACCTTTGATGCCCATGTGCTCGCCTTGACATATTCTCCCCAGGAAAACCACCATCCTGAATTTAGTGATAACCTTCCCCTTACCTCTCTTGATGGCTTCCTGCCATTGGATGTATCCCTAAACAATCTTGCTTAGGTTGCCTGATATTAAACTTTCTACAGTTGGACTCTTCCTATGTATATTCTTCTGTGCCTTGCTTCTTTGGCTCATTATTGTATGGTTTTGAAAGATTTGTTCATGTTCATGAACAAGACTATCATTTGTTCAATTTTTTTCTTGTATTGTAGTCCACTGTGTGGAAATACTACAATTTAATTATCCATTCTACTGCTGATGGACATCAGGGTTATTTCCAGTTTGTAACTACTCTAGAACATTCTTGCAGGTCCTCTCTTGCAGGTGCAGATGTGCAAGAGTTTCTTAAGGTACATTTCCAGGAATGAAATTTCTCTACTGTGGAGTGTGCACCTGGTCAACTTTACTAGGTAATTCAAAATGGTTTTCCAAAGTAGCCATGGGCTTATGTTTTTGAGAATTATGCCAAAGGTGATTCGGGGAAAAGATGGCATGCCAGCCCCAGGGCCAATGCCATAAGCTTATTTTCAGCAAGTGGGAGAAGTCACATGCAAAAGAGTGCATATCGCTGCTTCCCTGGCCAGTTCCATAAACCATATGCTCAACAAACCTTAATAGAGAAGCTACTGCCGGGCTCGGTGGCTCAGCCTGTAATCCCAGTGTTTTGGGAGGCCGAGGTGAGTGGATTGCCTGAATCTGAGGGTTCAAGACCCTCCTGGGCAACTTGGTGAGACCTCATCTCTACAATAAATCAAAAATTAGCCAGGCGTGGTAGCACGTGCCTGTAGTTCCAGCTACTTGGAAGGCTGAGGCGGAAGGATCGCCGGAGCCCAGCAGGTCGAGGCTGCGGTGGCCAGGAGCAGCCACTGCACTCCAGCCTGAGTGGCAGAGTGAGACTCCAACTCAGAAAAAAAAAAAAAAATAGAGAAGCTACTAAGACCATGCACCTGGCAAGGGTCTGGGAAGACAGAGATGAGTTAGTGCAGCCCAGGCTCAGAGAGGGACAGTTATGTTCCTATTTACCCTGCCAGGCAGCCTGACACCCCAGCTTTGCCCTAGAAGACAGGAAAGACTAAGGGCTGGATGGGCAAGTGGGAATTTCCTTGAAAAGAGGAAGGCTTTTGGGGACCCAGGGCTGTCTCAGCACACAGGCAGTAACTCCCCGCTTCGAAGGTGGCCAGTGGATCAGTTGGTGCAGGAAGTACAGAGGGCCGTCCTGCTGGCAGAAGAGGGCAGGAAGGAAGAAGGAAGAGGAGACTCGGCTATGCTCATGCCAACAGAGACAGACACATCTTCAGATCCATTCAAACACAGTTCGTGCCCTGTGCCCATGCAGGAGCAAACACGGGTGAGCACGCACATGGACATGCATACCACCACACACACCAGGAGAGAGGCTGTCAGACACGCCGCTGGAGCAGAGGCAGGGAGCGTAACCATGCAGCTGCTGGTGGGAGATAAGCTCAGCACTAGGTGTTTGCCTGGCCTGCCTTGAGAGTGCCTCTGCGTATCTGCCTGGGGACCCAAGAGGCAGCCTCCGCAAAGTCCCGTGTTTTGGGAACAACGTTTAGGGGACAACCTGCCCCCCTCCCACAAACGCTTGTTCTATTTATAAGAACGGGGCGGCAAAATCTCTTCGTTCATACCTGAGTCCTCTCTGATGCTGTCAGGCTGGGCAGCATTGGGTCTACAGTAGATCCCTTTACTTGTTGAAATAAAATTGTTTAATGAAATTTACTATAGGATGAATTAAGATTTAAAATAGGGGGAAAAGCCAGGCTCGGTGGCTCAGCCTGTAATCCCGCGCCTTTGGGAGGCTGAGTTGCGTGGATTGCCTGAGCCCGCGGGTTCGAGACCCGCCTGGGCAACTTGGCGAGACCTCATCTCTACAATAAATCAAACATTAGCCGGGCATGGTAGCGCGTGCCTGTAGCTCCAGCTACTCGGAAGGCTGAGGTGGAAGGATCGCCAGAGCCCAGCAGATCGAGGCTGCGGTGGCCGGGAGCGGCCACTGCACTCCAGTCTGGGTGACAGAGTGAGACTCCAACTCAAAAAAAAAATAAATAAATAAATAAAATAAAACAGGGGGAAGGAACCTGAAAAGAGAAAAGACTAATGAAGAGAAACTTGCTGTCCTGCGAGGTTGCTAATTATGACTGAACTAGGCTGGGCGTGTATAGTCCCAGCACTTTGAGAGGCTGAGGCCCAGAAATTTGAGACTAGTTTAAGACTGGTTTAAGACTGAACTAGGTTGGGCGTGTGTAGTCCCAGCACTTTGGGATAGTTTGAACCCAGGAGTTTGAGACTAGCCTGGATAACATAGCGAGACCTCATCTCTACAAAAAAATTACAAAATTAGCTGGATGTAGTGACGCACGCCCGTAGTCCCAGCTACTGAGGGGGCGGGAGTGGAGAGGGGCTGAGGAGCAAGGATCATCTGAGCCCAGGAGGTTGAGGCTGTGGTGAGCTGTGACCGTGCCACTGCACTCCAGCCTGTGTGACAGGTGAGACCCCCAACTGGAAAAAAAAAAAACTGGACTATATGTGAATTTTATATAACTGCAAATGCTTGGAAGAGCTAAGATCTGCTCCCCAATCCAGAGATTGCTTCCAAGGCCCAGCGTTGGCAACAGCTCAGGCTAAAGAAATCACCACCTAGGTATTGAGATCCAGTCAGTCACAGTCCCTCTCAGCACCTCTTCCCAGCCCCCACCTCCCAGGTGCCCCTGGATGGAGTCTACCCTCCAGTCCTTTGAGACTGGAGAAGGGGGTGGTTGGGGAGCACTTGGGACCTCCACCCAGGAGCCCACTCTCCCTGGGGTGGGCAGATGGCTCTGTAATCTTCCCCTTTCATGTCCTGGCTACCCAGAAACTTGGAACCTGGTTATACATGCCCCTATGCCCCACACTGGCCCATGGGGCTGTCGGAGAACCTCCGTATGCTGTTTTTCTGCTCTCACACCCGATCACCCACATGTTCAAGGGGGCTAGAGCCTCAGGTTCTGGACTCATGACCGTGGAGGGAGACTGTGGGGGTGGGCCAAGATCCCAGGAGGTACCTCAGAGTGTGGAGTCTGTTGTCAATAGGAGACCAGACAATCTCTCTATTGAATTTTACACATGAAGTTGTAAAGGAGAGACTATTAGGCCTTCCCAGAGATGGGTCGGAGAAACGCAGGCTCTTCTGCCCTGCCCAGGACATGGGCAGCTGCCTTTGAGCTAACATTGTATAAATCCCAGCAGCATGCCGGGCTCAGTGGCTCAGCCTGTAATCCCGCGTCTTTGGGAGGCTGAGGTGAGTGGATTGCCTGAGCCCGCGGGTTCGAGACCCGCCTGGGCAGGCGAGACCTCATCTCTACAATAAATCAAAAATCAGCCGGGCGTGGTAGCGCGCGCCAGTAATTCTGGCTACTTGGAAGGCTGAGGCGGAAGGATCACCGGAGCCCAGCAGGTCAAGGCTGCGGTGGCTGGGAGCAGCAACTGCACTCCAGTCTGGGCGACAGAGTGAGACTCCAACTCAAAAAATAAAAAAATAAATTTAAATAAATAAATAAATCCCAGCAGCATTTCCCAAGAAAACTTCCACATCCTCCCCTTCCCCAAGGCTGGAACCCCTGTGGGCTCAGTCATCTTATGCTTCCCCACAAGCACTTCAAAAAAGCCCCACCCCCCCACCCAGCCCACCCACTGTCACCAGGAACAGCCACTCAACCCATTTTCCTGCTGCCTGGTGGAAACTTCATCTCTCTGTGCCTCAGAGAGTCTGCCAGGGCTGCCTGTGGCCACCACACTGTCCCCCTGCCAGTGGATGTGCCTGCTTGGCCCGCCTCCTCACTCAGGTACCCTACCCCCCAGCCAACACACCCCAGGCTTGGCCCACTCAAGTGACCTGCCCCAACATCCACCAATCCTCTGCTCAGTTAAGAACAGCTAGCATTTGCTGAGTGGCCATTATGTCCCAGGGTGCCAGTGATTTAAAGACAAGTAACAGTATGAGGTCAAAGGAGCTTACAAGTTAGCTGAGAAGATAGACATAAAAACAGATCATTTCAATCACTCCAATCAATTTTAATGCTATCCATTCTTTAAGAACCAGCATGAACACCACCCACCTAAACACCCACCTGTCTCTAGTCTACCGCTGTATCCTCGGCACATTGCACCTCGCTTAGTGGATGTACCCTGCCTCCAATAAATACTTTATATATGCTTGCCCTGGGGTGGGGGGGCTGCAGGGGGATCACCTCCATCAAGCATATCTAAATGAAATCAGATTTAATTGAAACATCCAGGGCAGCCTTGGAGGGGGAGGGGCAGGAGTTGGCAGGAGAAATTTCAAGGCTTTGCCTTGAACTAAATTTATTCTCCTATCTTTTTAGTAGCAGCTAAAAGAGCAGGGCCGTGGGGCCACAGCCCCCTAGCTTCTTGGGGAAGCTATCTGGACTGCCAAAGCCAGAACCATAGCTCTTATGCCTTCAGATTTCAATGAGTCTTCCTTGTCAAACCCATAACCATCGCTATCCAGTCATTGAATGAATCAAGTCAGTAAACGTTATATAAAAATATGCACAAATCATAAATAGTACAAATGTTGGATTCAGAGGCCAAGGTAATATCACAATCACTCCTCAAATACAGGCAAACTGGGTCAGGAGGCGCAGGTCTAAGGGGCAGTGGGCAGAACCTGGCACATAGTGTGGCTGTAGGAGGTAGTTTTCTTTTCTTTATTTTTTTTGAGTTGGAGTCTCACTCCATTGCCCAGGCTAGAGTGCAACGGCACGCTGCTGGCCACCGCAGCCTCGACCTGCTGAGCTCTGGCGATCCTTCCGCCTCAGCCTTCCAAGTAGCTGGAACTACAGGCATGCACTACCACACCAGCTAATTTTTGATTTATTGTAGAGACAAGGTCTTGCCAAGTTGCCCGGGTGGATCTCAACCCGCGGGCTCAGAAAATCCACTCACCTCGGCCTCCCAAAGTGCTGAGATTACAGGCTGACAGGAGCTAGTTTTCTAGGTGAATATGAAAGTCCAGTGCTGTGGCCACCTGGCACAGCAGCCAGACTGCAGAGCCGCTGCGGCACAAAGGCTTGATTTCTCCGCCATTCATTGTCCACTGAGTAGCTGTTCCCCAAGAACTTATCATGTGCAGGTACCCGGCAGGCCACAGGGAAACCTTAGGACCCAGCACAGATGTGGATTTCACCCTAGCCTAGTGGGGAGACCGGTCCTAGCCTGGAATCACAAGCTTGCCAGGCTTGCTAGGGAGGGAGCATTGCAGGTTGAGGAGTGTGACTGAGCCAAGCCATAAGAACAGAGAGCCTCCTGGCTGGGGCTGGGGCTGGGGTGGCCACAACAGTCAGTTTCAGATTTGGACCCTGCCCTGGAAGTGAGCAGGAGCCATGGAAGGGTTTAAGCAGGAGAGTACTATGATGTGATCTCTTGGAAAGATCCTCTGACGGGGCAGAGCGGATGCGGGAGGCTAGGGCTGTGGTTGGTCACTGGGGTGGGAGAAGGTGTGAGGTTGGGTGAATGACTGACGGGCTGTGGTGATGAATTAGATATGGGTGGTGGCTGGGGAGGCAGAGGGAGGTGCCAAGGATGAATTGAAGGTTCTAGACTTTTGAAACTGGGTGGGAGGTGATGCCGGGGCCCCAAAATCGAAACATTGGGAAAGCATTGGGTTTGTCTGTAGTTGGAAGTCGGTTGAAGTGTATCTGATGCTCCTGAAAGACCACATTGTTATTTCAGTGTCAAAGTGAGTGCAGAGGGCAAGGAAAGGGTACTTTTGATGAGGCTTTGCCAAGGGAATACTCTTTTTCTAAAGAAATATGGCAATCTGCTTGCAACATTTTGCCCCCAATCTAATAGTGAGATGAATGTTGCTCCCAGCAACTTCATGTGTAAAATTCAAATGAGTTGCTAACCAAGGTTTGGAAAACACAAGAACAGAGGATTGCCTGGAGAAGCTCTTTTAGGAAGAAGTGATGGAGGAATAATTAAAAGTGACAAGGCTAGGATCTGAACCTGGCTCTGATACTTATTACCTATGTAACTTTGGGTAGGTTATGGAATCTCTCTGCCTCAGTTTCCTCATCAGTAAAATGGGAATCATAAAAGTACCTACTTCATAAGACTGTTTGGGGATTAAAAGAGAGTGTATAAAGAAAGTAACAGAGTGTCTAGCTCACGGACTCTCTCCAGGAACATTACCTATCACTACAGAATACACCCTCAAAGGGAAGCAACAAAAAAAGGTAATTGCTGATTCTCCCATAATCCTTTTCAATAAAGAAGAGTTGTTGCCCATATAACTAAGTTATTTTTATAAATTCTCTCTTTTAGGCCAGGCGCGGTGGCTCACCCTATAATCCTAGCACTTTGGGAGGCCGAGGTGAGAGGATTGCCTGAGCTTACGGGTTCAAGACCAGCCTGGGCAACTTGGTGAGGCTGCATCTCTACAATAAATAAAAAAATTAGACTGAGCCCGCGGGTTCGAGACCCGCCTGGGCAACTTGGCAAGACCTCATCTCTACAATAAATCAAAAAATTAGCTGGGCGTGGTAGCGCATGCATGTAATTCCAGCTACTCGGAAGGCTGAGGCAAGTAGCTGGGCTCCAGCCATCCTTCCACCTCAGCCTTCCAAGTAGTTGGAACTACAGGCGCGCGCTACCATGCCCAGCTAATTTTTAATTTTTTGATTTATTATGGAGACAAGGTCTTGTCATGTTGCTCAGGCTGATCTCGAATTCCTGAGCTCAGGCAATCCTCTTGCCTCCCCCTCCCAAAATGCTGGGATTACAGGCGTGAGCTACTGCACTCAGCCCTTTGTAACATTAAAAAATAATAATCATATTCACAATTTAGGGAAAAAATTTTCAGACTTCATGCCTAAATCTTGGAGTCACCTTTCCAGCTATTTATTAATTAGCCCAGTGTTGCTTGGGTCATATATTCTGATGGGTTCTTCATTTTCAAAGGGTCTCTCCTCGGCTGGATGGAGTGGAAATCTTCCTAGGTAAGAAACAATGCCATCTGCATGGCCTGCCGGGTCTTCTTGGTGCCTGAACAGAGCTGAGCATGGATGGTACCATGGATGGTTAGCACCATACCTATGGCTCAGACAGGAGACCCCAAAAAGGGAGTCTCTGTTGGAAAGGGCTGGTCCTGGTTCTTGTTGTGGGTTCACTGAGGTTGAGGAGAGATGGAAAAAGAACCGCAGGTGATTCTCTCTCTCTGCTTTGGGTTTTGGAAGACCAGAGAGGTGGGTGGCTGTGGCTGGAAGCCTACGGGAGACGGAGTCACTCCTCCTTGGAGAATGTAATTAGCATTGCCACAGAGAATCTTTCCAGCATAGGGGGATGGCTGCCAGATGTTGGAAGGGGGCAGTGGAGAAGCCACGGGCAAAGGGGCCATCTCTCCCCTAGACCCAGCAAAGGGAGTCATCCATCCTGACAGGAGTCAGAGTGGGGCCCATTGCAGCTGGGTGAACAGAATACAGTCACAGGCACTAAATAGTCAGGGCTTCAGATGAAAGACAGGGGGTATAAACAGGGCTTGCAAGACTGGACCTCAGTATGCAAGCAAGGCAGGCTCTAGGCATGACCAGATTGGGACATGCTGAAGTTGATTCACAATTGCTAGTGCGTTGGGGACCCTTGGCTATGGGTCAGGCACTGTTCTAAGTACTTTCCTTGTTTTAAGAAGTTGTAGAGCTAGGACTCCTACTTGGGAGGTCTCGCTTCACAGTTTGCATTCTTAACTACTACACTATGTGAAATATACAAAGAATAAAGGTTTTAGACCTACAAAGGCTTAGACCTCAGCATAACTTTTATGCGAAATGTCATATCCAAAAAAAAAAAGGTTTTAGAGCCACTCCAAGCCTGTGCAATCTCAGGTAGTTATTTAGATTCTCTAGGTCTCAGTTTCCTCATTCATTTGAAAAATTGAGAATAATATGTTTACCTACCAGCGTTCTTGAGGATTACATAAAGAAATGTATATTGAGTGCCTGTTCATGCCTTCTATAAGACCTCCCACCCACCACTCCCCACCACACCGCCTCACCGGCTTTGGAGGCTCTTAAGAGGCTGCCCATTTCAGACCTGGATGTTCTCATCATCCCAGGGCTCTGCAGGTCTGGAATCAAGGAAGCACAGTAGATGCCCCCCTGGACTTCCAGTCTACAGTCTCAGGAGTTCCTTAGGGGAAAAGTCACACTCTAGTTTGACATCTGAGCAGGCAAGTGTCCTGGGAACAGTGAAGGAGCTAATCCTGGAAGCTGAGGCCCTAAGCATCCCACACCTAGATCATCACAGAAATTTTGTGCTTCTTGGAATGGTTCTCCCCTTCCATGTATTTATTCATTCAGTTGTTATTTACCAATCATTTACTATTCAGTTCACCAAACATTATTAGGCACCTACTATTTGCCAGCATGTTCTCGGGAATAGTCACCTAGAAGAGCCCACAGACTCTGGACCATGTTTAATTTCCCTTTTCTTCTACAGCCTGGGTCCCTGGATCTCAAAGTGTGCTTAGTAAATAAACATTTGCTCCTGAGGCAATAATGAAAGTACTATTAGAGATGGGCATGAGTATGACAGCACTCTCCAAGTAGGCTCAGGGGAGGTGGACACTCCAATGGCCTGCATCATGACACCCATCCATGTCTCTGTGGCCACAATACAGGACAAGAATCACACACTTGAAAACCTTCAGGGCTCAGGCAGGTCTTATAATGTCCCAAATGGGCAACGTGGAGCCATGGCAAACTGAAACATGCCTGTCTCAGAATGATGGCATTTGCTACTTAGCATCAGCATATTGTTTCAAGTGAAAATAGAGGCCAGGTGTAGCAAATATTCTGATTTCTAGAGATTTTTTTTGAGTCGGGTTCTCACTCTATTGCCCAGACTGAAGTGCAGTGGCATGGTCACTACTCACTGCAGCCTTATCCCCCTGGACTCAGGCAATCCTTCTGCCTCAGCCTTCCGAGTAGCTGGGACTACAAACACATGCCACCATGTGTGGCTTATTTTTTATTTTTTTTACAGAGATGCGGTCTCGCTATATTGGCCAGGCTGGACTTGAATTCCTGGGCTCAAGCAATCCTCTTACCTCAGTCTCCCAAAGTGCTGGAATTGCAGGCATAAGCCATGGCACTCAACCCCAGAAATCTGGATTTTTACTTTAAACTTCCAAAAATTCCAGCACTGGCTCCTAATTTTAATCTTTTTTTTTTTTTTGAAAGCCCTCTGACAGTCAAACAGAACTTGTCTGCCTACCCTGAATTCTGCTCAAAGGATACTAGTTTGGGAGCCCCAAGTGGGTCTGTGAAAGAGAGGTAGAGAGGCTGTATGTCCTAGGGTCAGGTTACGAAGGTCCTAGAATGCCATCCTTATTTAGGGCCAGGACTGCTAGACACAAAGGAAGCCATAAAGAGGATGTTGAAGCATAGTCCTGCCCTCCAGGGTTTACAGTGTTTTTGCAGAGACCTAGGCAAAGTAGCAGATTGTCAGGAAGGTATATGCAGGAGACAGTGTGGAGGGAGCCCCAAGTTCAGAGCAGCAGGGAGCCAGGTGGATGGGACTGAGCTTCAAGAGAACTTCACCTGAGCTTCCCGGGACCTTTCCAAAAAGTCAGGTTTGAGTCTGAGGATGAGGACTAGGCA
Source organism: Carlito syrichta (assembly GCF_000164805.1). Lineage (NCBI taxonomy): Eukaryota > Metazoa > Chordata > Mammalia > Primates > Tarsiidae > Carlito > Carlito syrichta. Next base: position 631,522 of record NW_007256321.1, read on the forward strand.
AGAGTCCAGGAAGTTCCTGAACAAATATGAATGGGCACAACCTATGCTGGAGACCCCAAATAAAAGGCCCAGAGAGTTTGCTTCCCGGTGTCACAGGAAAAGGCTTGCTAGAAAGGGCAAAGCAGCCAGGCTCGATGGCTCAGCCTGTAATCCCGCGCCTTTGGGAGGCTGAGGTGAGTGGATTGCCTGAGCCCGTGGGTTCGAGACCTGCCTGGGCAGCGAGACCTCATCTCTACAATAAATAAAAAAAAATCAGCCAGGCGTGGTAGCGCATGCCTGTAACTCCGGCTACTTGGAAGGCTGAGGCGGAAGGATCGCCGGAGCCCAGCAGGTCGAGGCTGCGGTGGCCGGGAGCGGCCACTGCACTCCAGTCTGGGTGACAGAGTGAGACTCCAACTCAAAAAAAAAAAAAAAAAAAGAAAGGGCAAAGCTACAGTATGAGGTGTTGCTGACACCTTGTTCCATTGGACCTGACAATCCCGAACCAAGGTCGGGACCAAATGCCAGTGGGACAAAGCCTTCCAAGCTCACAGGAGGCATGCTGTGGGCTGAGGCAAGTGGCACAACTTCAGCTGGGGTTTGGTCCTAACCTGGAAGTCCGGCAGGCTGGGGTACAAACACCGCCCGTGTGATTCGAACCAGGTGTGAACCACTCTAAGCCTCAATTTCCCAATTTGTGAAATGGTGACAGTAATTATGCATACCAACTGGGATTGGAGTGAGTAGAGGAACCAACTCCGGATGTTGTTTGTCCCCGTTTATATGTTGTTGTTTTTTTTAATCAGCAATATCCTCCACCTGAGAGTTCTAGTCTCAAGTTGGGTGGGAAAAAAGCGAAGCTAGTCCCCATGTTTGTCTTTCTTGACGCTGCTCAGGAAGTGGCATGGGTTCTGGGAGGGCAGGCTGCCTGTTTTAGCGGGGAAGGAAAGAGATGGAGGCGTCGAGCTCTCCCTACCCCTTTCCCCAGGACAGGGAAGGTAGAGCCCCCGCTTGGCAGCAGCAGGAGCGGCTGGGGGTGGGAGCAGCTCCAGAGAGAGGATGTTCCCCCAGGACGGACCCTTTCTGCCCCCACCTAGAAGGGAGGGCGGAGGCCCCAGGTAAAATATCCCCGGAGTGAGCTCGGCGAGGAAACAGGCAGAACGCTCTGCATTAACGCACACCGGGCTGCTCCCCCAATTCGCCTCTCGGATCTCAGGCCGGGAGCTCCCTTTCCTCCAAGTCCTTCAATGTCCCCCAACGCCTTTGGGACAGAGCTCCTTGGCAGGATTTACAAAGCCTGGGTGGCCCCAGCCCCAACCTCATCTCCAGCCTCACCCCCTAACTCACGGCTCCGTGCCCTTGCTACAGCCGGTGCTCCCGCCTGAAGGGTTCTCGTCTTTCCCCTTACCGATGGCAGCTCCGCCTAAGACCGTCTGCTCCTTCATACTCTGCCCACGGCTTAGACCCTTCTCAGAATGTCCCGGCACGTCACCCCGGCTCCACACCAGGGCAGACCTTGGCAGCCTTCCCTCCTCCTCAGCAGCCATTACGTGTTGCTGCCATAAAGTTATCACACTGCCTTCTGTCCACTTTTTCTTCCACCCCCAACCCATCCCAGCCCCCGACTGGAAGCTTCTTGCGGGCAGGAAAACAGTCTGGTTCCTCCAGGTAACCCTAATGCTAGCCCACTGCCCGGGGCATCCCGGCCATCCCCCGAGGGCTGGAGGGCTGGGCGGGAGCACCAGCGAGTGGGAGGCTGGAAGGAAGAACTAGAGCAGCGGCTGGGGTGGCTTTTTCAGAACCAGGGGGGGTGGGGGTGGGGTGAGGTTAGCAGTTCGCCCTCTGCGGCAGGCTCCTGCCGAACCCAGCCCGCCCGGCCCAGCTCCCGATCCCGGCCGTGCCCACCGGGCCAGGTGATCTCGAACCTTCTCTCTCACACCCCAACAACAAACAACCCTCCGCGTTCTCCCTCTGGAGAAAGTAGGTGGAGCCTGACCTCAGCCGGAGGCTGCCGCAGCTGCCGGGGGGGGGAGGGATCGGAGCTCCAGCCCTTGGGGGAGTTTCTCCTCCAGGGAGTGGCAGGGGTGGGGGCCTTGGGGGGCTCCCGAGCGTCAGGGATGCCCTCCCCCGGCAGCTTCGAGCCCCCACCAGCGAAGGGAGGTGGGGCAGAAGGGGGAGACTTCAGTGAGTGCCCGTTTCCGACTCTGTCCCTCTGCCCTCGGACACCCCCCCACTTGCGCCCGCTCCCCCCCATTGAGCCCCGCAGCCCCAAAGAGAGGGTGAGACTAGATGCCGTGTAAGCAGGAGGGAAAGGATGCAGCTCCGCTGGGCTCCAGGGAGCCGAGGTGTGCCCATCCCCCACCCCCTTGACGGGAGTGGGGGTTGGGGTGGTTGGGCTGGTGAGACGGACCCCAGGGACACGCCGGCTAGGGCAGGAAAGAGCCTGATATAGGGTGTCGCCCGCAGTTGTTGGGACTGCAGTGGAGGCGACTGGGGTGAGGGGCAGAGAATGCACCCCAAGGGAAAGCCCTGGGGCCCCAAAGAGGGTAAGAGTCAGGAGTCAGAAGGAGGGAGGAATGCAGAAACAGCTTTTTCGGGGAGAGGCAGACTGCAAAGACATCCCTTGGCCAGCAATCCAGAGGCTAGCTCTGGACAGATGGGGGTTTTGGACCCAGCGTCATGGACATGTATTCCCCCAAAGTCTGAGCGCATGTAGCCCCTTGTTTCTTCTTGTGGGGACACTGGATCCCACACAGCCCCCCACCCTCATCTCGACCTTCCCCATCCCCCAGGCTGTGGCAGTGGGTTTTATTAGGGAAGGGAGAGGTCCTGTTCTTTGCTGGGCACACAACAGCCGGCTCTTTGGTGGCAGGAGGGGGCCTTTCCCCTCCAGCTCAGAGTCACAGGGGGCACTTCGGCCTCTCCCATCCGTGGGTTAGGGGGCCCCAGCAGGTAAAGACTAAACAGACTTCTGTACTTGGATTTGCCTGGGGGCAAATAATTTCTGGAGATCCCTTTAAGGAGGGGTGTTCCAATCCCTTTAAGAGGGAGTGGGTCACAGCAAAAGGACTATAAAAGTCCAGCTTTCCTTATTCCCCCACCCCCCGGGGGCTTCCTATGATGGGGGAGGGGGCAAGTGCTGCAGCCACCTTTGATTGGTGCCCTCGTGTCCCTCCCCCAGAGAGCCCTGCCCTTCAGTTTGTCCAGAGGGGTTGAGGGGCCAGGTGGCTCAGTAAATGTTCCTGGGACCTAGAACTCAGGTGCTCTGCGGGTTGGGGGAGGAGCTGCCCCATTCCCAGGAAAGAAGGTGGGACCTAGGCAGGGAATGGAAGGAGGAGAAAGTGGTCACTGCCACCACCGCAGGGAGTGCGCTGCCCGATGGGGTGCCCTGCTCGGTGCCAGGTGGCTGGATCTTAGGGCAGGCGGTCTGCGGGACTGCGGCGGGCAGTGGGGGGAGGTGCCTGGCAGCTTCACTGGGGATGACGGAGCAGCCAGTCTGTCCCGGTTGTCAGTCTGGTTGTACGTGGTGGGGGAGGGGTGTGCAGCATGTTCTCTCTGGCCCTGGATGTTTTTCTCTCCACATCTTCCTCTCTCTGCTCTCCTGCTCCAAGGCAGTTAACCCTTCCTGATGTGTCTGGAGGTGTTGAGTAGAGTGAGCCCCTGCTTGGTGGCAGGGAGAGGATGACCCTGAAGGCCTGATGGGCCCATTCTTCTTTCCAGATCAAGTGCCAGACCCTTTTCAGTGAGGTAGTTCGAACCCAGGAGAGGAAAGGTGATGGGCCCCAGGCATTGGCATAGCTGCCAGTGAAATGGGATGGGGGCAGCATTCACTCAGGAGAGGTTAGAGAAGCTGAAGGAAGGACAAAGAGGCTGAGCCCTTTTCAGATATGAAAGAGCTTTGGACTGGGAAGAAAGGAGACCCTGTGGTAAAGGTCCCTGGAAGTAGGGTGATGAAAGACAGGAGAAGCCAAAAGGTCCCTCTGGGGGATAGGCAGGGTGTAGCATCTAGCCACCTCTTTGCTGCCTCATTGACCAGTTTTAACAAGCAAGGGGAGGGGAAGGGGGAAACAGAGGTAGATCAGTGAACTGGCATAGGAGAAACACCAAGTGCCTTTAGCCAGCCTGTGTTTTCAAACCATAACCCACTCATCAGAGCCTCCTGGGGCAAAGGAGACAGTCACCCACATGGGGAGGCTATGAAGGGAGAATTCCTCCAGCTGTCAGGCAGGCTGGGCAGGCTAGGGAGCTGGAGTGGGCTCTCAGGATGACTCTGCCTCCTCTCTAGTTAGTATTCCCTCTTTCCCTCCCATCAGGGCCCCACCTAAGACAATTCTCACCCCAGGACCACTGAATCTTCACCCCCGGATGCCAGGGGTGTCCTGTCCTCCCGCCTCACCCTGTCACCATTTCAGAGGCTGAGCATGGGCTCCCCACCCCTTGGGTCTCCTTCCCTGTGACAAGGTTCGTTTCTCTTATGACTGTCTCAGCCTCAATCCCTAACCATTATCTAGCGTGAAGTGGCTGTCAAGGTCAGCACAGGCTGGGCTGCTGACAGGAGCCCTGTCCCCTCTTCTGCCCCGGCCTTTAGCATGGCTCTGCTCTGGCAGCCACGGCTGCTGTTACCCTCTTACCAATCTCTGAGGAGGGCTTGGGGCCACTATGGGGTTAATTTCCCCATGGGACAGAATGGAACAGGGACAGTGGGGATTCTGGGAGGTGGGAGTGGGGCTGGTAGGCCTGGTGTGTGGGGCCAAAGGGAGGCTGCTGCTAGCGATCTTTGTCCTGTCCGGGGAGGCTCAGGGAGGAGAGAGATCTTGTAGTGTCCTACTTTAATAGGTTTTGGGGATTTTGCTTTCCCCAAGGGTAGGAGACAGGAAAAGTAGGGGGAGTTGTTGTAGGAGAACCTGGCCCTTTGAGAAGTTTCTGTGCCAGCCTGTGCTCTTTAGCCTCCATTCACACACTTCCCCAGCTGGGTGGGCCCTTTTTTAAATGTGTCCCCCAAATCAGCTCAGACAATCTGGGCCCCCTTGACAGTTCTGGAGGCAGATGGGGAACCATTTTTCAGGATTTGATTTCCCAGTCATATTGGCTAGCAGCCCTGATTGTCTTAAAGGCTGCCTGGGTGAGTACTTGAGTCGCAAGGTCTAGGAAAGGCTAGGCACTGTGTGGTGCAAGAGGAGCCCCTCAGGAAAAGCCCCTCAGCCACACTCCAAGGCTGAGTTTTTCTTGCTTGCCTAGGCAGTCTCAGCACTCTGGGTGCTTCTCTGCCCAAGGCGTTCCGGGCCCATCCCCTCCCTGGGCTGCTCCTAGCGCTCGGGTGACTTGACACTACCCTTTCTGCTGCTGCTTCTTTTACCTCCCAAAGCTCCCCTCCCCCGCCTGAATTGGGAATGAGGCTTTGTTCAGGGGTGGACTCAGCATTTCTCAAGAACCTACTGTGTGCACATCCAGTGCTTGTTGAAGTGAAGTCCTATGCGGGCTGCAGCATACAGGGTGCCTAAAATACAGCCCCTTCCCGCACCTAACAAGAACCTCCCATCCCTTCTTGTGACCTCAGCCTGCTGTGCCCACCCACCCCGCTGACCCCGCGAGCGTGCTCGGGCTTGGAAAGGCACGTCTGTGGGTGTGAGAGACGGAGCCACAGCATTCGGTGACTAGGGGGAAGCCAGGTAAGTGTCTACACTTGGTCCCATCGTGGCTTGGGGACGCCAGGGAGAGAGTCCAGCCGCGCCTGTCAGGCTGCCCGCCCCCTTCCCCTCCCCCGGAGAGCTCTGATGTTCCCCGCGGTGGTGGAAGAGGGTGTGTGGGTGTCAAGGACTCACAGACCAGGCTCTGCTGTCAGCTGGAAATGGATGAGGGTTCCACACTCTGCTTCCGAAGAGGGTGAATTAGGAGCTGGGGCTGGGGGCGGTAGGTGAAGGGCAGAAAGAGGAAAAAAGAGATGCGGGTGAGGGGTTACAGAGCCAGGACCGACCTTGCTGGAAAGGAAAGGAGACGTGGCAGGCAGGGAAGTCGGAAAGATGAGGCAAGGGCGGGAGGGGCTTCTCAGCAGTCGGGGCCCTTTCGCTGGAGTCTGGGGCCCTTTCTGCAGGAAAAGGGGGGTTGATTTTCGGCTGGTCTTCCCGAAGCTTTGCCCTGGGGGCACCAGCCTCTGCCGAGGGTGGGGTGTTCCTTGGCCCACAGTTTTCTCCAGCGGGTGGTCGGAAAAGAAGAAGGGGAAAAGGGGATGCAGAAGGGTGACGGTCAGGGCGGAGGGCGAGATAAGATTTCTCGGGGGGAGGGGGGCTAGCAGCTGGGAGATTGAGGCTCCAGGGTCGGGTCACCATGGGATACGGGCTCAGGTTCTGGAGACAAGAGAAAATCCAAGAAGCCGGTAAAGAAAATCACCCCCTGCTACCACCCTGGGCACCGTACCCCTCCCCCCAGGCCCCACCACTCCCTGCACCGCCTCCCCCGGCCGCCTCGTGCTGCCCCCT
>NW_007256321.1:638839-648601 GCF_000164805.1 Carlito syrichta
TGGAAGGAAGGGAGGCGCCGAAGACGGAAGGGGACCGGTTCGAAAAGCGAGTGTGGGCCGCGGGAGGCCCAGCGGGGACCGTGCGGGGCGGCGGCCGAGTCCGAGGTGGGGCGGGGGGAATCGAAGTTGTCAGACCACCTTCAAGTGACAGCGGGACCCCGTGCTCGCGGCCCGGCCTGGTCCTGCCCTGCCCGCATCCGCCGCCTCTCCTCTGGGGCTGGGGGCCGGGTCAGGTCGGGCCCGAGGGGCCCGCTTGGCGGTGAAGCGCCGGACAAAGGCGGCGCCCGTGCGGGCGCAGGTGGTGGCGTCGGGGAGGGGAGCAGGTCCGAGGCACCCACCCTGAGGGGCAGGCGACGCGGCCGGACTCTGCCCCGGGGACTGCGGGGGCTGAGGGCGCCCGCCGGGAGGAGCTGCGGCACTGGCTCGCCGCTCTCGCCGCTCTCCGCCTCGCAGCTCTGGGACGAGTGGGGTCGACTCGGCCGAGAGGCAGGGGTGGGGGTGTGCGCACGGTGCGTCCTGGCCGGGCCGGTGGCGGTAGGGTTGCTGGACTCCCCGAGGCGACAGTCCCGGTGAGCTGCTCTAGAGCCTGCCGGGATGAGGGGTGCTCAGCAAGGAGAGTCTGCCTGCAGGCAGAGGTTTTTAACCCCACTTGGGACGCCGTCTAGTCGCTCATTGTCGACAGTCTTAAGAGTGTAGAAGACTAGTTGGATTGGGACTGAGAAATACCCCCCAAATGTGCTCCAGCAATTTCTCCACAACTGCTTTCGGCACTTTTCCGTAGCCAAAAGGGTACCTACATAAGGAAATGAAAAGCTGAGTGTATAAATCCGGAATTTCGTGATTAAATAAAAAAGGTTCCAGTCCTTTTACTTCGTGCCACCTGAGACTTTCCTCTCCTCCCTCTACACCTCTCCCTCTACACCTCCATACCTTCCTCAGAAAAGGGGAAAAGGACCCAAGGGGAGCAAATGCCTTGGAGGGACACCACTGTCCTTGACCAGCTTGGAGGACACTTAGGCTCCACTGGCTTAAGCTGTGAGTGCCTCCAACCCCACCAGTGAGCAGCTTTACTAAGCTGGATGTTGTTTACCCATTTGTAAAAACTGACTCAGAGCTCCTATGCCCCACATGTGAACTCCACATCTAAAGGAAGAGTTGGGATCACAAAGACAGGGACACTGTTAGAATGTGGATTTTTGCTGAGAATCTGAGTTGGAGTCCCACTTCAAGTAGGGTGGTTAGAAGCTGCTCTCAGCTGTGGTTGAGTGTAATCGCACCCTGAGAAGGCTGCCTGTCCGCCTTGCCAGAGTGGTAGTACGGGCATGGAGGTTATTCATAGCCACCCCCATCTCCCTTCTCAGAAGGGTCTACACCCCAGCCTTCTGGGTGGAGTTGATCCTTGAGGAAAAGGGAGATATTACCTCACACAGGAAGACTGACGTTTGTTCTGAGAGAATTTAATTGCATGTCTGAAATCCAGAGAATGCTGAAGAATCTCAAGGCCTTTGTGCCCTCTGTGGGGCTACACAGTATATGATTTCTTTTGGTGGCAGTGAGAATCGGGTGACCTGTTCTGGCCACTGGAATATGAAGGAGAGTTGCCAAAATAGCATCTCTCTTTGATAGGACTCTCACCTGGCAGGAGATACATGCCAGTTAAGACCCAGTGTTTAGAAGGGTTTGCTCTGGAGAGTCTAGCCAAGGATTAGGTTCTTTTTGTTATCTCCCTCCCTTTCCTTTCTATTGCCCCACTGGCCCCATGTCAGGCCTGTGTTACTACGGCCTCCCTTTTTCTCCTGCTTTTGCTGGTCCTTTGGATCCAATTTGTATACAACTACCAGATAGTTCTTCCTAATTCTTCCCCTCCTCCACAAACTTGCAGTGGCTCCCCTTTTCCTGTAGTCTGACCCTAGACAGTGTCCTCTCAGGCTCTTCCTAGCCATGCCATCTCCCTGATCTTTGCTCAAACTGCCATTTCCCCCTTTCCTTCCACTTGAATCCCACTTGTCCCTAGTCGCTGCTGCTCAGGCCTCTCCAGGCCAATGTAGTCATTTGCCTTTGAGCTTGTGACCCTGACTTTTCTAACATGGTGCCTTCTTCAGTGGTTTTGAAGGTTGGAAGTTTCTTAAGGACAGGGACAGTGTTAAACCTTTTTGTGTATGTGAATATTCTAGTATTCCTCTGTAGTGCTGTGCACATTGTTTTTGTTGAATGAATAAATGCAGAAGGGAAACCTTCCCTTCAGCTTCTCTAGAAATAAATGCTAAGAAAGGAGTCCTCAGGGGTTTCTAATCTTTTCTATCAAAAACATACAGATAGGGCATGTTTGGGGTACGCTCTAGCATGGGAAATGTAGCTGCTGTTTCCGATACTTAGGCTGGTGAGGAGTCTGTCCTGTGGATTGCTCACATGATACCATATAGACATGAATTGGAAAAGGACTGTAATCCTGTTTTCCTTCTACCTCACCAGACCATTCTCTCTGTGTGGCTTTGCTGCTCTTATGTAGTTTTCCTTGTTGTTCATGCTAAATGAATCCATATGTTTTATCTCTTCTCAATCTGGGTGTAAATGAGGGAGAAAACACAATTCTGAGAGCAGAAAAGAAAAATGCTCCTGCATCTGGCCCATGGACGGGACATTGAGGGCTGGCTTTGGATGAGGTGTTTAGGGGGCATCATTGACATGTGAGGTACAGTTAGCCTCACAGTAGCCCCATCATAAAGGAAAGCTACAGTCCCAACTCTCTCAGGCTTCTGTTTTTGTTCACCATCAACCCTGGACCATGGGGGAGATGGGAGAGAGGACTGGTGACTGGTTTGAGGCTAGATAGTGAAAAAATATATTCTGCATCTATCCCCTTTCCCCCAAACCTCCCTTTTGTGCCCCAGTTTGATGATTAATGGACCAGCATTTCCCTTCTAAGCGGGAAGGCCACCCCTCACAGTTGCCATGGCAATGCAGACCGCTCCCCCGTCAATTAAAAAAAATATCCCTACTACTTCTCTCCTCCTCCTAGTGTAGCAGGAGAAAAGCTACCTCAGAATGTGCTTCCTGGACTCTCCCTTCAGCTTCTCAGCTGTTTTTGCTGTGTGTCCTAGAACAGTCCTTCCTCTCTTTCTGGGGATTGCCTGAGTTTCTTCACCCTGAGCAAACTGTGCCTCTCCTGGAGCCAGCAGCCGCTCTGCGACACTTCTATCAAGAAGCAGAGACAATTCTTGTTTATTTATTCACCCATAATGCAAATTAAAAAACAGAAAGAGCTCTTTTTTCCTTTTGGGTTAAAAAAATCTCCTCCACACCTCTGGTTAGAGGTATAAGTTGGGGAGCATTTGACATCCATAAAGGAAGTTTCAGCAAACGTGGAAGGAATTCAGCCTCCTAGCACACATACTTCAGATTGGAGTTCTATAGGGATTTTCAGAATTATTTTCATTCCTCCCTACCTCTCCATCCAGCATCCAGGAAGACTTGTGTGTTTCCATTTTATCTGTTCTTATTCCTCTTGGCCTTGCTCCGGCAACATCTGGCCTCAGTGCCCTGTCGCAAGGTGAGTCATTAAGGAGGAAAAAAACCCTTAAGGAGAAAAAGTCTCTGGAGTTGAGAAGTGGCCTGTGTTGAACTAAGGCTGCCAGCTGAAGCTGCTGAGTTTATGGAGCATTATACGAACAGCCCCAACATTAAAGGGCCTCCTTTTTATGAATGGGTTGTGAAGAATGTAAATAAAGCAGCATCTCTCAATGGGGAAGCATTTTACATAAGCAGTACTACCCCAGCCCAAGTATTTATGGGAATTTGCTAGCACAGTCTGGCAAGGCTCACTTCCTTTGTGAACTTGCCATTGTGTTGGGGACTTTGGAGGGACAAGGAGAATGTGCTTCGGTTCTGAGGGCAGCCCCAGCACTCCCGCTCTGCAGGTTTCCCAGCCTTGACTTGATGGGCCAGCTCATGGCTGGAAGTGCCTGTTAACCCTGAAATGACAGAAAATACAGTGTACAGTCAGGAGCTTGTGATTGTTGGAAGCATAGGCTCCTAATGTCTGGGGTCCCAAGATTCTGCAGCTCCTGACTCCTAAGGCTATTTAGACCTCCCCAGGACAGGGGACAGGGAGGTCCCAGATGATGAAATCCTGCCTGGTTTTATGGGAGGCACCTAACTGATGTAAAAAGGGCTGGTTTGAATTTCAGCTTCTTTATGTTTCCCCTGCCTACCTCCTGGTACTGCCACTAATGAGCAGTAAAATAGCTAACAGGGAGGAGGAAGAGCGGCAGCAACAGTGAGGCTGCAGACAGCTAGCTCAGGTCCAGGTGGCCTGACAAGCACCCTCTGTTCCACTGAGCACCGGCTCAGCTCAGCCCTGGGGTATTGGTGTCCTGCCCCAGGTGACTTGGTCTAAAGGCTGGGTACCAGAGAGGACTGTGGGTTTGATAAGCTGGCCCCAGGGTGCAGTCATACCCAGGACTTCGTGCTGTGCCCTGGGATGGGGAAAGGGGCGGGAAAGTTCATCAGATTCCATTTTTCCGAGTGGGAAACACCTGCAAGGATCATTATTCATCTGATCCAGCATCTCACACACAAAAAAATAGCATTGTCTTTGAGATCCTCTGCAGGACCAGTCTACTAGTTTGTCTCTCAGCCTTGCTGATTTGAATTGGAAACTTATTTCCGAGCACTATCACCAAGTTACACGAATGAAAAACAAGTAACTTTTCTTAGTTCACATGATCAATGTCAGGCAGGAACTTTGGTCTCAATCTTTGATCTTGCCTCGGTACCTTTTCCAGTGGGTTTGAGGAGAAGTGCTTTGCCCCCTGTCCTTGGGTGAGGAGAATGAGTCCTGTTTTTAGAAGGACCTTTGTAGAAATCATGGTAAAGCTTTTATTAGGATGCCACTTGATGCCAGCGTATCCTGATACGTATGCCAGAAGGGTGGAGTCATGTTTCTACTATAGTCTGGGCCAGCAGGACCCTCCATAGTATTGAGGAGTGTCTCTGCTTTGTGCCTGGAGGGGCTTACACAGTTTGGACAAAATGTAGAAAAGAATTCTAAAAATGACTGAATGACTATAAGAGATGATCTTCAGAGAAAATTGAAAGAACTTGTATTTATTCAACCCAATGAAAGGTAGCAAGGGGCAGTTATTATGTCTTCATATTTAAGATGACTGTTGGAGAGTGATGACCGATTTTCAGTCTTTATTGCAGTCCAGACTGCCCAGACCTGAGGCAAGAGATGTGGATAGATGCACAAGGGAATTTTACCTTTTTCTGAATCTACTGTAAAATCAGGACAACGTATCTTTAAAGTTCTCACCCCTTTCTAGAATATAAAATATGTTTGTTACAAAAGTGCAGAAACACAGACCCGTCATGGTGGTTCACACCTATAGTCCCAGCAGTTTGGGAGGCCAAGGCAGGAAGATTGCTTGAGGCCAGGAGTTCAAGACCAGGTTGAGCAACATAGCAAGATCCTGTATCTACCAAAAAGAAAGTTTAGAAGCCAGGCTCGGTGGCTCAGCTTGTAATCCCATGCTTTGGGAGACTGAGGTGAGTGGATTGCCTGAACCCACGGGTTTGAGACCTGCCTGGGCAACTTGGCGAGATCTCTACAATAAATTAAAAAAAAAAACTAGCCAGGCATGGAGCGCGTGCCTGTAGTTCCAGCCACTGGAAAGCTGAGGTGGAAGGATCACCAGAGCCCAGCAGGTAGAGACTGTGGTGGCCAGGAGCGTGCCACTGCACTCCAGTCTGGGCGACAGAGTGGGACTCCAACTAAAAAAAAAAGTTTAGAAACAATATTTAAAATTATGTATGTGTTCTCTGGCCAGCCGTTTAATTGGAGTACATCTTCAGTTCCTTTGTGGTGAAAAATCAGGAAAAACTAATAATGTGTTGTAATGACAATAATTACAGCAATAAAAAAATATAAAATTGAATGTGCAGATTATGTTGAATGCCAGTCTGTGACCCAGCTGCTGTCCTATGAGGCCCTAGACGGAGTCAGTATGCTACAGTGCTGGAAATGTGGACTTTGGGCCAAACACCTGAGTGGCCTGCCTTTGTCCTCACTCCCAGCTGACTGTACCTGCTTTCTCCTCAATTGGATGAAATGCTAACAACTACCTCATAGGACCATTGTGAGGATAAATGAGATCTTGAACGAACTGTGCCTAGGGCAGTTGCTGGCACATAGTGCTTGGCAGTTCTGTTATAGTAGAGACCTCTGGGGTGAATCAGGAACTCCCTCCCCTACACACTTGGGGGAGATCTGGGGACTGATGATGCCAACTCTGGTTCTTTTCTGCTGATTTTATCTTTTTTTTTTTTTTTTAATTGAGTTTGAGTCTCACTCTTTGTCGCCCAAGCTGGAGTGCAGTGGCACGCTCGCAGCCATCGCAACCTTGACCTGCTGGGCTCACGCGATCCCTCTGCCTCAGCCTTCCAAGTAGCTGGAACTGCAGATGCATGCTGGAACTCCAGATGCATGCCACCATGCCCAGCTAGTTTTTGTGATTTATTATAGAGACAAGGTCTTACCAAATTGCCCAGGCTGTTCTCGACCCCCCGGGCTCAGGCAATCTTTTGCCTCGGCCTCCCCAAAGTGCTGGGATTACAGACAGAGCCACTGCACCCGGCTCGATTTATCTTAATACCTGTGACGTTCTTTGTCTGGATACAAGTGTGCCTAGTACTCCCTCATTTGCTTAATGGTTAAGCGGTAACAAAAGGAATATTTTCCTGAGGTAACTGGGCAAGTTGGGAGAGAGAAGGGATGGCAGTGAAGGAGGGTTGTACTGTGTTAATACAAGAGATTTTCTTTTTTCTTTCTTTTTTTGAGTTGGAATCTCACTCCTTTGCCCAGGCTGGAGTATAGTGGCACGCATGCTCACGGCCACCCCAGCGTCGACTTACTGGGCTCCAGTGATCCTTCTGCCTCAGCCTTCCGATTAGCTCGAACTATAGATGCAGGCTACCACGCCTGGCTATTTTTTATTTTTTTATTGTAGGGACGAGATCTCACCAAGTTGCCCGGGCTGGTCTCAAACCTAAGGGCTCAGTAATCCACTTGCCTCAGCCTTCCAAAGTGCTGGGATTATAGGCTGAGCCACTGAGCCCCGCCGAGGTTTTCTTTTTTTTTCTTTTTTCTTTTTTTTTTTTTTGAGTTGGAGTCTCACTCTGTCACCCAGGCTGAAGTGCAGTGGCATGCTCATGGCCATCACAGCTTCGACCTGCAGGGCTCAGGCGATCCTTCTGCCTCAATCTCCCAAGTAACTGGGACTACAGGCACGTGCCACCAAGCCTGGCTAATTTTTTGTAGAGACGAGGTTTTGCCAAGTTGCTCAGGCTGGTCTCGAACCCCTGGACTCAGTCAGTCCACTCACCGTGGCCTCCCAAAGTGCTGGGATTACAGGCTTGAGCCACCAGCCCAGCCTACAAGAGATTTTTCTAAAAGAAACCCTATTGAATTGTGGATTAAATTGAAGAGGCATAGTGGACTCCTGGGGATGGGGGTAAGTTTGGGGGTCAGAGGGCTCTTGTTCTGGGCTCCAAATCTAAGGCAGAAATGTTATATGGGGTGGGGCAGGTGGGCAGCCAGATGTTCATTCAAACAGCTCTTCTTAAGCCATGTGATTGGGATTTAGTGGTAAGGAAGGCAGAGCCCACCTCGGTCCATAGAGCTGGCATCCTATTGGGGTTAGCATTAGTCTTAGTTAATTAGGTGAAAGATTTTGGGCAGGGTGCCTATAACACTGGAAGGGTGTGGCTTGTGATTCTGCTTCTGCTAGTGGAGTATTGGGGGATCTGGTCTTTGGCTGGTCATTCAGGATGTTAGTGTCCTGTTGGAGCACTAACACCTCTGGTTCTGGCAAACCATCTTAGAAATCGAAGTTGTTGGTTCCTGGAGAAATTAAGTTGGTGATTCAACCACATGTGTGGTTGAAACAACCCATGTCCTTTGCCACTCCTGATAGGTGCCTGGAGTAGGCTGGTGACTTTTGACATGTTTTTTGAAGAATGATGCATCAGTAGCATGAAGTTGCTGCCTGGTTCTGCTGAGGGACTGTTGCTGAGCTTTGGGGCTTCCTGTTCCCGCTTTTATTCCTGTTTTACTTTTCTCCCCTATCATTAATTGTTCAGAACAAGTGATTCCTGTCCCAATCATAGGTTTGCTTCTGGCCCAGCCTGGGCAGCATGGCACCTGGGTGGGAGGGCCTGAGGGACACCCATTAGCACAGAGTTCCCATGTGCCCCAGCCTGGAGTAATCCTTCATGGAACCAATAGGAGTGAGTCTGTGAAAAGTTGCATTTGTCTTCTGCTTTAAGATTTCAGCTTTTGTCTGTTGCCCCTTCCTGCATCCAAACACTTAAGAAATGAATTTCTCAGAGTACTGCCCACTCCCTACTGGGCTTTTGTTTCCAAAGTACACCTGGCATGAAGGGGGCCCTCAGTAAGCATCTGACTGAAGGCCTGGCTTCTGATGTGCCTCTGAGAAGCTGCTTTGGAGGGGAGCTCTCAGTTGAGCTCTGAGCATTCTATCACAGCCCTTGTCACACTGTCTTGTCCTATCTTCTTCTTACCAGCCTATGCTCCAATTTCTTAGACTTTTGCATTTTTCCCCAACACTTAGCCTGGTTCCTGTAAGGGAAAGGGAAAACAAATGAGTTTGTATGGAGTGCCTGCTGTATTTCAGGTACTCTGCTAAGCACTTAACACACATTCTTATTCAACATAATCCTCACCACAACCTTGCTATGTAGACAGGGAAACCAAGGCTCAGAATTCAAAGCCATTGACCAAGCTCACTGAGGATTAGCAGTGGCATGAAGTGGCTTCCAGCCCCACATGGGTCGCACCTCTGCTGTGTAGGACCTTGTCTGGGAGCCAACAAATGTCGACTGAGTGGACAAAGGTCACAAGAGGTGTCAGGTGCCTGAGAAGGAGCAGCAGGTTCTCTGGCTTAGCTGGGCCAGCACCTGTGGATACAGGTCTACCTTGTGCACACAGAAGCCCCACTGGGAGGAAGCTGGGGCTTCACCTAAAGTAGGAACATGCACCTTTAGAGAGGCCTCTAAAGACTCATTTTGTATTGTTGTGATTACTTTTTAATTTGTCAGGTTAGGATTTCTTAAGATGAACGCTGTGATATGACTAAAATACAATGCTCTCTGCCCACTGTCCTTGTGCAGGCAAAAAGATGAAGTGTGTGTTATATAGCAACTTCTAGATCCAAGAGGTATACTCCTGTCTGTCACCCTCAGCCCCTACCTGTAGAAAGGGCCTTGCCTCAAGACTAGGGCACTGGCAGTTTCTAACCATATAAGAATATTTCACTAACTGCTGTTACTATATTCCTGTTCTTAATTATATATATATATATATATATTTTTTTTTTTGAGTTGGATTCTCACTCTGTCGCCCAGACTGGAGTGCAGTGGCCGCTCCCGGCCACCGCAGCCTCGCCTGCTGGGCTCCGGTGATCCTTCCGCCTCAGCCTTCCCAGTAGCTGGAACTACAGGTGCACGCTACCACGCCCGGCTGATTTTTTGATTTATTGTAGAGATGAGGTCTCGCTGCCCAGGCGGGTCTCAAACCCATGGGCTCGGGCCATCCACTCACCTCAGCCTCCCAAAGGCGCGGGATGACAGGCTGAGCCACTGAGCCCGGCTTCTTTTTTTCTTTTTTTTTGAGTTGGAGTCTCACTCTTTTGCCTAAGCTGGAGGGCAGTGGCACGCTCACGGCTACCGCAGCTCGACATACTG